>NC_140970.1:90526491-90591491 GCF_056783735.1 Eptatretus burgeri | reverse complement strand
ATTTCAGGAAAGCAAACCTTGAGGGTATGAGGAGAGAGTCGGGTGATGTAGATTGTGAGACGCTAACAATAGGACAATCAGCATCAGCAAAATGGGAAACCATCAAGGAGAAAATATGTCGAGTGCAGAATAAGTACATTCCAATGAGGTGTAAAACTTGAAGCAGTAAGAGGCCAGGGTGGTATGAGATAAGGAACGCTATTGAGGAGAAGCAGAAGGCATTTATTAGGTTTAAAATATCAGGACTGGAGTTAGATTTACATCACTTTCAAAGTAAACAGAGGCAAGTTAATAAAATAACTCGACAAGCCAAAAGAGAGTATGGGAAGGACCTGGCTAAGAATATTAAACATAATAGCAAGGCTTTCTTTAAGTATATGAGGGGGACAATAACAGGTTAGGACCAGTGTGGACCCATTGAGGTAGTGGTTAGTGGTGAAAGTGAGATGGCAGGCTTATTAAACAGGTATTTTTCTTCAACTTTTACACAAGAACAGTCAGGAGAATTGCCAATAGCTGAGAATGTCTATCAAGGAGGTGAGGAAGGGCTTTTACAGAAGATCCCGGTTGGAGTGGAGGAAGTAAAGGAACAGCGAGGAAATCTAAGAGTAGATAAGGCTCCAGGGTCAGATAATATGCAATCGAGAGTGTTGAGGGAAGTGGCTGAGCAGGTAAGCGAGATGTTAACGGATATTTTCAATAGTTCACTGGAGTTAGGACAGGTACCGGAGGATTGGAGAGTAGCAAATGTAACACCATTGTTTAAGAAAGGATTGAGAGAAGAATTGGGAAATTATAGACCTGTTAGTTTGACTTCAGTTGTGGGGAAGGTGTTGGAGGCATTAATTAAGGACCAGATGAGGAATCATTTAAATAAATACAAAGTAATTTAAGGTAGTCAGCATGGGTTTACCCAAGGTAGTTCCTGTTTAACAAATATTTTAGAGTTTTATGAAGCAGTGTCTGATTGGGTGGATGATGGAAAGGCAGTGGACATAGTATATCTAGACTTTAAGAAGGCATTTGATATGGTACCACATCGGAGGTTGTTAGCCAAAGGTTGGATTATTAGCCATCAGAGGTTGGATTGCAAACTGCCATCGTGATAGGAAGCAAAGAGTGGCTGTGAGTGGGAGGATGTAAGTAGTGGGGTACCTCAAGGATCAGTACTCTGACCATTACAATTCATTATTTACATCAATGATTTGGATAGTAGAGTGAAGAGTAAGCTTTCCAAATTTTCAGATGACACAAATTTGCAGATGGCGTGGTTAGCAGACGGGGTGGTGATCAGATACAAGAGAGTATTGATACTTGCATAGATTGGGCAAAAGATTGGCAGATGGAATTTAACCTGAGCAAGTGTAAGGTGTTGGGGATGGGGAAGAACAATGAAAAATAGAGATTACAGGATGCAAGGGGTCATTTTGGAGCGTGTCACACAGGAGAAGGATCTGGGGGTGGTAATAGATATGGGAGGTAAGCAGGCAGCACAATGCCAGGCAGCTATAGGTAAAGCAAATAGGGTTTTAGGTTGTATTCAGAGGGGGATCATTTATAAATCAAGAGGTGGTGTTAACACTGTACAGGAATTTAGTGAGGGCCACATCTAGAATATTGTGTACAGTTTTGGTCACCACATTTCCGTAAGCACCTAGCTACTACAGAGAGGGTTCAGCGCAGGGCTACTACATTGATTCCAGGTCTAGCTAGATTCAGCTATGAGGAGCAGCTGAACGAGACAGGGATTTACACACCAGAAAGGAGGTGGTTGTGAGGAGATATGATAGAGATGTTTAAGAGAATGAAGGGGATAGATAAAATAAGTGCAGACTAATGACTCAACAGAGTAGATAGGACCAGGGGCCATATCTTGAGAGTGGAGAAGAGGATAGTTAAGATGGTAGCAGGGCAGGGGACTTTCACTCAGAGAGTAGTTAATGCATGGAATGGCCTCCCTGGAAAGGTAATGGCAGCAGAAAAATTCGATCAGTTTAAATTAGAATTAGATAGGTGCCAGGAGGTTATGGAGATAGAGGGGTATGGGGATGTTGACAGGACTTTTAGGTAGCTTGAGCATTGATGGGTGATTGTGTGCATGTGTACAGAGTACTGTTGGTGGCGGTCTCATCAAGGGGTGTTGTGTGGTTGATGTTGTATGTGTTTTTTTTAACCAAGCCCATGCCCCCTCCCCTGAGAAGAAAAAAAAAATACAAAAACTTAAAATAAATCAACAAATAAATAAAACCACAAAAACTCTTTAAAAATAAATCAACAAATAAATAAAACCACAAAAACTTTAAAAATAAATAAAACCACAAAAACTTTAAAAATAAATAAAACCACAAAAACTTTAAAATAAATCAACAAATAAATAAAACTACAAAAACTCTTTAAAAAATAAAACCACAAAAACTCTTCAAAAATAAATCAACAAATAAATAAAACCACAAAAACTTTACAAATAAATAAAACCACAAAAATTCTTTAAAATAAATCAACAAATAAATAAAAGCACAAAAACTCTTTAAAATAAATCAACAAATAAATAAAACCACAAAAACTTTAAAAAATAAATAAACCACAATAACTCTTTAAAAAATAAATAAAACCACAAAAACTCTTTAAAAAATAAATAAAACCACAAAAACTCTTTAAAAATAAATCAACAAATAAATAAACCAATGTCACCCGCAGGGTGACCCGTATCTTGCCAAAAGGTGACCACGTGTGACTTCTTTGAGGTCACACTGAGGTGAACAGAGCTGCTATCCACCAGGAGCGACTCCTTGAGGAATATCTGCCTACGAGAGATTCTGATGAGAATCGTTCTACAGAGTAACCATGAAAAATATGTGTTTGCCTCATAACGTCACCAAATGATGTGATTATGTCTCAAGCTTGACATATCTAGAAAGCACTCATCGAGGTGTTCAATTTGAGGTACTACACGATATGGTTCCTTAAACTTGAAAATTTGACCTTGAGGTCAAATATGTTTGACCTCAGGCGCTAACCATGAAGGTCAAGGCCAATCGCCACCAAAAATTAATCAGCTGGGCGCCAGACCATGAACTATATTCCCAAGAAGTTTGAAGACGATCCGATCAAAATTACTCAAAAAATAAGGGTTTCGTCGACTCCCCTGATTTGTGACAAAGTGACCTTGACCTTTGACCTTGACCTTCAAAATTTTATGCGCTGAAAGGGACCTCTATAGGCCTCTGATATGCAAAGTTACAAAAATTTCCAATGATAACTGTGCTCTGCAGAATTTTTTTATACGTGATTACAGACAAACAAAAAAATAAAATAAAAAATAAAAAAAACATACAAGCTGACTAACATATCTTGCAAAAACTTCGTTTTGGCAAGATAATAAAACCACAAAAACTTTACAAATAAATAAAACCACAAAAACTCTTTTAAAAAAAAATTAATATATAAATTTTGCATTTTCTTGTTGGTTTTGCACGTGTACATGTTACAAAGAAGAAAAATGTTCAAAGCGGCATGACAGCTCAGTTGTTCAGAGACCTGGAACGAGCAGGCCGGGCCGATGAGTTCGAGTTCGAGTTCAAGCCGGTTACATCAATCATCCGCCTTCGACCGACTGCCTTTGTCCGAGTGGTCCCATTCTCGGATTCCTAATTTCACCACAACGTCCGCAGTTCACACGCAGGCCTTGAAGATAGGCCGGACGCGTCTTCTCCATGGCAACAAATGCGGCTTTCTCCATTGGTCAAAAATAATCCCGGAGGCGTTCCCAACCAATGGGAGAGCGTCGGGGCGAGGTTCATCACAAGAGGGTGGAGCTTCGCTTTCTATATACGGTACTGTACATGTGTGTATATATATGAAATAAAATTGAGGTAAACAGTGCAGGTGTGGTAGTGCGAATGTAGTCGTGGCCGGCAAGGAAGGAGTAGAGTGGTTGAAAGCGGGAAAGTTACCGGCACGGTAAACCCCCGTGCCCATCGAGTCCAAATTGTGGATCTTCTCCCCCCAACACCATCCTCACCATCGCCACACGCCTCGCCAGAGCTGATGGGCCGGTCAGGCCGGCCACATTGACCCAACGTTTCTCCGGCTCCACTCAGGTTTGTCCGCAGTTTCTTCCCGTCGTCGAACTACACGTGTGTGATCACCGATAAATCGCTCATCGATTTAATCTTGTACTTTGAGATATTCAGTGAAGACATAAAGGTCTTCAAGTAATGTCTGCAACCTGGAGTGTACACACTTTATCCGAGAGCCTTTCCCGCGCCGACTTCGTCTTGCCCCAGTTCCTGTGGTCGAGGCCTCCGAGACGCTCCACAGGTTTGCTCCAAACTTGCCGAGCAATGCACGTGCTGCTCTGACGTCATCGGTCGGTGACGCAACTAGCACGACTTGTTAATACTATATACACTGATATATATATATATATATATATATATATATATATATATATATATATATATATATATATATATATATATATATATATATATATATATATATGTATTGCATTATTTACAATGTCCTGTCTCGTTTTATGATCATTTGACCCTCTAACCGCACGACAGCCCTGGACGGGTAAAATAAGAGGAAATCCTTAAATTGAGTTCTGATCAAATGTTGGTTGTGTTTCCTTATTACCTGTGTAATGTCGTCACTTCCGCTATACATTCCCTCTCTTCTCACCTTTGGCACTATTTATTTATTTATTTATTTATATTAATTTTTATTTCGGCAACACCTCCATTAAGTGGCGGTTCGTGCTGGCTCTAAAAAAATTATTATAATTATAAAAATAATTATTATTATTTTATGCAAAGTCGAGGCTCATGGAAGAGCGGGGTGACAAATGGCAAAGAGACAACTTCTTGACGGTTGGGTCACAGGTGTAAGCATGCAACAAGCAAGCGGAGAGAGGAGGGAAGGAAACGGCAACCTGCAAGTCAGCGGGTTGGGTGAGGTTATTTAGGGCCCACCTGCAGCGTTATCTAGAAAAGATCACGGGCAGCGAGGGGACATGTGGTTAGTTGATGGTGCACCACTTACTTTGAAGCCCTGGAAGGAAGATTATGATTGAATTTTGGCCGGAAGAGAACTTTTAGTCTCGGCATCCGCCATGACCCTTCTTGTTAGTTCTTAGCCATGAAAACGTTCCTAGCTTGTGAGTACACCAAAGCTATGTCAAGGGTATAGGCCTCCACCTCCTCCACCCTCCTCATGTCCCTTCACAACCACCTCTCACACCACCCTAACCACAAACCACCTTCAATCCCAACACTCACCTTGCCCTCCTTTCTTGCTCCTATCGACCTTTCTCTTCATTCCTCTCAATGTATCCCTCACTTTATGGTTTTAGATGTTCCCTCACTGAAGAACTTCAATGCAGGAGGAGGCCATTGGGCACATCAAGCCTGCACGATGAATGCCAACCTATGGGTCTTACCTGTTCTCCATCTTAAAAATTCTGAGCATCAAGCAAAGAAGCAGCACATACCATTTTTTAAGTTTTTGGTACGACTCGGCCGGGGTCAGGTGTGAACCGCCGACCTCCCACACACAAAGCGGATGCTCTGACCATTATGGCACCGAGTCTTGTTGAACTTTGCATGTGTAATAAGTAGATGTCCCCTTTCTCAGCTTTTTATCAAATAAGATTTTTCAGCATATCCTTCACCTGTGTGGAATGAATTCGTTTCAGGTGAAAAACTACAGGAGATTTTTGGCCTGCGTGCACAAAAATGAGGCTCATCAAAGAGCTAAACGACGTTGAAGGGAACAGAAACAAGGACTTGGAAGATGTGGATCTTGGATGTCGGTAGATTCCAGCAGGATCATTGAAAGTAGGAAAGAAAAAGGCAAACTGCTTAGGAAATGAGATTATGGTGAGATTGTATCGTACAATTGGTCAATTTTTTAAATTTTTTTTTACCTCTACCACCAAAGGTGGACGAGGGTTATGTTTTCACAGCTGTCTGGCTGTCTGTGAGCAGGATATCTCAAAAAGTTATGGACAGAGTCATGAAACTCGGTGGACAGGTTGGGTGTGTGACGAGGACAAATTGATTCGATTTTGGTAAAGATCTGGATCTGATATATATATATATATATATATATATATATATATATATATATATATATATATATATATATATATATATTTTTTTTAAATTCTGTAAGTGATTCTTCACCATTGAGACATGGGTCCAAAAACGATAGATAGAATGATATCTCAAAAAGTTATGGATGGATTCAGATGAAACTTGGTGGATGAGTTAGTAAGGTGACAAGAACTAGTCAATCTGATTTTGGTTCTGGTCCAGATACAGATCCAGCTTATCATTGGGATACAAAACGTAACTTGTTCAGCCTGGCGGAGGTATGCGCTCCACCGAATACCGCTCTAGTTGTCTACTGCACATACAGGTCCAGGCTCGTTGGAAGGTGTGGAAGCATGGGGCAGGATTAGCAATAATACATATAAAGCATCGACGATGGGTGCAGGAGACGACGTGAAATGGATGAGATGCTGTTCTGAAGGACTGAGCCAAGAAAAAGACAGACTGAGGAAGGTGAATGCATATACATGAGAGAAAAGTGGGGATTAAGGAGTGGAGGTGAGCATAAACATTGGGTTTGTGGAGTGTAACAATGAATGTGTCACCCACCGACTTGGATTGGAAAAGGCAAAGGCAGAGATGAGCAGCTGGTCGAGAAAATAAATAATATTTACCCTCGCCGAAGGAGAGGGTATTGCATTTGGGTCTGTCTGTCTGTCTGTTTGTCTGTCTGTCTGTTTGTTTGTTTCTCCACACAGAACTTTCGTGTTTTTCTCCGCAACTGCTTGTCGGATTGAGACGAAATTTTCACCATTGGTGCGACTA
Source organism: Eptatretus burgeri (assembly GCF_056783735.1). Lineage (NCBI taxonomy): Eukaryota > Metazoa > Chordata > Myxini > Myxiniformes > Myxinidae > Eptatretus > Eptatretus burgeri. Next base: position 90,584,610 of record NC_140970.1, on the reverse strand, counting down.
CACATGTAGAATGTTTCAATGGTAATTATGATGTCATGGGTCACGTGGTGTGGCAGCCATACTGGAAAAATGGAAAAAAAAATTGGACCTCCATTTCTGAAACCGCACCGAGGAAAAAATTTGAAACTTGGCAAATGGCAAGTACTCTTCATGGGGAATGAGTGCGATATATATATATATATATATATATATATATATATATATATATATATATATATATATATATATATATATATATATATATATATATATTTATGACGTCCTAATTGCATATGTAGAACGCTACGTCCGATCAGTATGAAAATTTTTGAGGGTCATCTCGGGATAAATTGTTCCACAAAAAAAAAGACGTCATCAGTCCCCTGATTTGGCAGCCATATTGTTTTTTTTTTAAACCTTCAAAAATCTTCTTCTCTGAAATGGCTGAACAGATCGAGGCGAAAATTTAAACATGTGACCGCCTATCCATGAGGAACAATAGCATCACACGCATGATGTCAGAGGTCACATGGTTTGGCAGCCATATTTTATTTACCCTAAAAATGTGTAAAATTCTTCTTCTCCAGAACATCTGGACAGATTGAGGGGAAACTTCACATAAATGTTCCCCAAGGCATGTGTGTATAAGTTTGTTCAGGAATAATTGATGTCAAATGGTTTGGCAGCCATATTGAATTTATGAAAAATATTAAATAATGTTTTCTCTGGAACCGCTTGATCAATCGAAGTGAAACTTCACAATTGTGATCTCATAGCGATGGGGAACACCTGTTTTAAATTTCAACTTGATTGGACACATGGTCTGGCAGCAAGAATTATTAAATTTTTTTGATGTGGGTTTTAAAAAATATTATTATTATTATTATTATTATTATTATTATTTTTGGAATAAGGCTCATTTGAGGCCTGGATGGGTTTGAGTGTAAAGGAGTAGCAGATGAAATGTGAATCCTATCCAGGTTCCTCCTGATAACTTCATCTTTGCTTTTTGCTTGTTCGGGTTCCTTCTAATTACTCCAATGCATGACTGTACCTACCTATTTGGTCTTCCATTTGATTTGAAAAGAATTTATTTTAATCCCCATTCTTAATTCAATTGACTAATAATAAACGTCGTCGGTCAGGGTCAAGTGTCCGGTTAAAGCAGAGTTTCATCAAAGCGGAACGTCTTGGTACCCGGTCATCACTGCCAGCAGTTATAAAGTGGCAGCTCTAATTATGTCTCTTACTAATCATGTAACACACCAGTACACAAACACCACACAAAATACTCCACACAAAACAAGTCCTGGCAAGGTTCTGCAATCTCTGATTGCAGAACAAGAAAACAGCTCTTTTTCTTGTTTCTGCTGCAGTACAATTCGCATCACCTGGTATTTATTGCATTCCTTTAGATCTATAAATGAAATGGATTAAACCAGTTCTTTTTCTCACAAACTAAAGCAAAGTATCTGCTTTTTGTGATTATATATATATATATATATAAAAAAAATTCATTGAGGACCTATCCCCCACCCTTCTCCCCACCCCCACAAACCACACTATATTTGAAGATGACCACAGCTATTTATCTTAGATTTCATTGGGACCTGAGAGCATGCTATGCTTTGTGGTTTTTGGACTTGAACGTGCCGCATGATGACAAGTGTGTGGTTTTATTTTCCATCTTTGAAAACATGCTTAAGTGTCGTCATCTGTGGCTGATGAAGGTGACCCATTTGTGCAAGATGCTAAACTCTGATACTACCTGCCAAAATTGAGCTGTCTCGCTGCGTAATTAAATGGCTCGCCAAGTTGCATTGCCGGGGCCCTGGTCTGCATTCCGTCTGTCCGGCTGGTCCGTCACAAAACACATCTACAGACTACACTGTGATTTGATCAAATCGTGCCGACGTTGGGGAACAATCCTTTTGGATGGTTTTGGCCACTCGGTGAAACTGGGTCATCGATTGGTCAAGCTAGGTTCGCACTCATTTTTACGAACCACGCCAAAACGGTTCTGCATTCCCACCTTTGGTCCTTCCCCATCATATTGATGCACACCAATCGATCGTGATGCCCGTTTTAAAGGTTGCGCGACTCGCCAGCGCAGGAGTCATCCGGCATGGAGGTTCCAACCTTTGCTTGCTTTGCTTGCTGCCCTGCTTCAAACATTACGGAGACGTCTGGTGTGTTCATTTCAACAATTTGGTTAAAACAAATATTTGTACATGACGGTGATTGTACTTGGATCATGTTCACATTAATTGTGTAACGCAGAGAGCATTTTGTTTGAAAAATAAAGTTCTGACCTTCATTGGTGGAAAAAGTGTTTTCTCAAAGCACAAGATTTTCTTTCTAATCAAATAAATAAATTAAAATGTTCATTTAGTCACATATTGGCTGTTCTTTTGTTGATTCTATTTCCTCGTTTGATCAGAAAAATAAATCGTCGAACACTAGGGACTTGTGGGGGCTATCCTTGTTGTCCTTGGATTTTTCGAAGTTGGATTCGTTTGTGTAATTTCCTCTTGTTCCACACACCAGTATTCCGATTGTTTTTGCACATGGGTGTTGGTGTCTGTCTCTGCTTGGAAATTCCTTTCATTGCTTCAGTGTAAAAAGCCATATTTTGGTTGGTGTGGTGTGATGACATTGGGTGCTTCATTTAAAACATCAAATGTCGTCATAATGTATAATGACGTGTGGCCTTTGCCAATTTCCAATCCAGTGCAGATACGTACATACGTACACACACACAGAGAGAGAGAGAGGGAGGGGAGGTGATTAGCAGGCCACAGGTCAGAATGCATCGCACCTGGCTGTAGAAACTATGGTGATTGCCAAACATACTTTTAGAGGGGAATTACGAATTATCCTTTTTGAATTGGCCTGTTTATTGTTTCCACTTGAGCTCAGGGTGCTGGAATCCCAGGTCCGCATCTCGTATGGGTTGGAAACCGGCATAAAGTGGAGCCGCTTGGGAATGATGCTTCATTTGATCACTAGATTAAACAATTTTAAGGGATCAGAAAAGCCACCAACTACCTTTGCTTTGAGGCTGAATGAAGGAATCGGTGTAAGTTACTACTGGTGGTAGCAATCTGCTTTACTCTAAACCAGTGCGGCAAAGTGGTCTTCCTTACCGCAGCGGAGACGAACAGTTTTTAAAATTAAAAATGTATCTTAGTCCTACATTCATTACCAACAAGGACCACAGGTGAATAAAACGGTCTCTCTCAATCTGTAGTCATTGTTTACGACGTGCCAAATTCATTCGTTAACTAGCTGCGATTGAAGACATTCGGTCAGTCCTCCAATTTGAGACCAGACAAATTGACGTCAAAAAATCTTTCGGTCATGCGTGATCGGTGGTATCAAGTTCCTACCAAATTGATTGATACTGTATCTGCAATCTGTTACATTTTGCGACATCACACATTGCAAAATGTACTTTTTCTCACTTTTGGAGAAAAAAATTCAAAATGACTGGGCAGGAGCCATTCATTCGTTGGCCAGAAGGGAACTATGGGAAAATGGTTGCAATTGAACTGCAATACATGGTAGCATGTGTAAAAGTTGCAGATGCTGTTGTCTGCTTTGCCGTCTACTTCTTCCTCTGTTGGATGCAGCGCATGGCTTCGGGTAGCATCCTTTGCTGGGGCACGGTGGTGCCGCTGATGTGGTATCTCTTGTAGGTTAGAGCAGGAATTTAGAATATGTTCAGGATGCTGGTGATGGCGAGCCTATTCTTCACAGAGGACACCGTGGGGTCTTTAACGTCGACTAACTCATGCTGGCAGATGGGACGCCCAGTTTAACGTGCATCTTAGAGTCGGAACACACATCGATGAATCACCCTGCCTGTGAAACACCGGGATGACAGTTTATAGCTGGGCCAAGATTCAAACCCAGGACAGGTAGCTCAGAGGAGAGTGTGCGTCCCTCTAAGCCATCCTGACAGCCCCTGCTTTCCCATGATGGTCCACTTTACCATGGCTTTCCCCTATTGTGATCTGTCATCTGCTGATGTCGTGGTAATTCATGTAAAAGTACATCAACGTCTCCGAATGTCCTGGTCTTGCATGTCATACGTCCCAGTTCTTTGTTCAAAGTAGTTTTGGCTGTTGTTGTTTATCCCTGGCAGTTTTTCTCTGGCTCTGCCATGGAACATTGGTCAGAGTGGTGGGTTATAGTGTCCAGAAGCTCAATTCACAAGTTTCACTTTACAAGCTCGTGAATCGTGGCATTGATTTGGAACTTGACCAGGGTGCCGGCGATAACTCGACATCCTTGTCCAAAGACATTGCACGAAGAGGAAAAACGCAAACGATTGAGAAACTTTGCTTCACTTTGCTGTCCTGCTTCCCCATGGCACCATTGCCATCTCAGCATGTCACAGTTTTGCAATTCCGAGCTGTGACGCAGCAGCACCAGGACCAAGGGAAAGGGCCGGGACGATGGCAGATGGTGAGCCGTGATTCGGTGCTCGCACCAACCTAACGCCCGTGTCATATTCTGAGAACTGAGGGAGTGTCGTGACGTGGTGCATGATTGTCCCAAGTACAGCCATTTCTCTTACACACGGAGTTCCCCTTCAGGTGCCTGGGTGTGGTTGTCTAAAGGCCTCCCTTCTATTTTTGGTATCTGTTTGCTTGTTGGCTTTAAGTTGGGCACGGGTTGCTTGCGGGTTGTTTGCTTTGAGCAAGTGCAAGTTAAAGAGCTGCTGCTCCAAGGTTCGACTATGCTCTGTTTTGCATAATTTCAGGCATTTGTGTGTATACTTCCGGTCGCCATAGTGATCCAGCTGTTTAGCCACCTTGGTGTCAAACATGCCTCTTGATTCGATGTATTCTGTGTAACTGCCATGTTTGTCCAACAGGTAGAGAGGTAGCACACTTTTACCTAAGAGGTGTTTCATTCCGAACGCAACTGTAGACTGTCGGATTGGTGCTTCACGGGCCATCTCTCACATGGACAATAAGCTGGGTGTCTCATCTGTTAAACATCCCACGGTGTCTTTTGTAAAGAGTGGGGGGGTATGCTATTGCCGGTACCCTGAACAAATTACAAATTCCCACCCAGACAGCAGGTTCGTGAAAGTATGGGGCCAAAATTTTCCCCCTGTCGATTCCACAAGGTGGGAATAATTGGGGCTGTTGAAGTAGTGAGCGGTATTGTGTAACCGCCGTGTTTGTCGAAACAAATTCTGACATTTTGAACTGTTTTTTTTTTGTGGTTTTTGCCAGTGATTTATGTTTTTAAAGTATAATTTGTTGTGTACACACACAGGGGTTTATGACAAAAATGGATGAAAGTTGAGGTTCATATGAGTTCCCTTGCTAAGAACTTGAACACAGGAGGACGCCATGAGGCCCATCAGGCCTGTGCTGTGGTTGTTTGTCCGTACTCTGTCCTTCTTCAAATGTTGAGAGTCAAACAAGGAAGCAGCACGTACCATTTAAATAAAACAGCGTTTGGTATGACCTGACCGTGGCTTGGACCACCGACCTCCCAGACTCGGAGCAGACACCGCAACCATTACACCACCGGGTCTGGAGAAATCGGCGGGGTAAACGCCACTCGTCACAGCAAAATCTCCGTCATGCAGGAAATGAGTTTCCATTTGCAATGTTCTTGGTTCACTTCAATATTTCTCATTTACAAAAACGTGCTTCTAAGCCCCTCTGACTGTTTGTATTACGTCCTTTGCCTTTTCTGCCCGTGGCTTTGTGAATTGTACACGCTGTGACATTGATTTGTTTTCACACTGGATACAGGTTGGTTGGTGAGTGTGATGAAATGTGTGATGATCACTTTTGTGTGATTATTATCTTTTTGAGAAATTAAAATAAAATAAAAACCGTGGGATATTGTGATCGGCTCTTGTCTTTGTCTGTTGGGTGGTCGCAAGACTACCCTTAGTCTCAGGTTTTCCGTCTGTCTGTATGTCTGTTGGGTGGTCGCAAGACTACCCTTAGTCTCAGGTTTTCCGTCTGTCTGTATGTCTGTTGGTGGTCGCTAGACTACCCTTAGTCTCAGGTTTTCCGTCTGTCTGATATGTCTGTTGGGTGGTCGCGAGACTACCCTTAGTCTCAGGTTTTCCGTCTGTCTGTATGTCTGTTGGGTGGTCGCTAGACTACCCTTAGTCTCAGGTTTTCCGTCTGTCTGTATGTCTGTTGGGTGGTCGCGAGACTACCCTTAGTCTCAGGTTTTCCGTCTGTCTGTATGTCTGTTGGGTGGTCGCGAGACTACCCTTAGTCTCAGGTTTTCCATCTGTCTGTATGTCTGTTGGGTGGTCGCGAGACTACCCTTAGTCTCAGGTTTTCCATCTGTCTGTATGTCTGTTGGGTGGTCACGAGACTACCCTTAGTCTCAGGTTTTCCATCTGTTGGGTGGTTGCAAGACTACCCTTAGTCTCAGGTCTTCCGTCTGTCTGTATGTCTGTTGGTGGTCGCTAGACTACCCTTAGTCTCAGGTTTTCCGTCTGTCTGTATGTCTGTTGGGTGGTCGCTAGACTACCCTTAGTCTCAGGTTTTCCATCTGTCTGTATGTCTGTTGGGTGGTCGCTAGACTACCCTTAGTCTCAGGTCTTCCGTCTGTCTGTATGTCTGTTGGGTGGTCGCTAGACTACCCTTAGTCTCAGGTTTTCCATCTGTCTGTATGTCTGTTGGGTGGTCGCAAGACTACCCTTAGTCTCAGGTTTTCCGTCTGTCTGTATGTCTGTTGGGTGGTCGCTAGACTACCCTTAGTCTCAGGTCTTCCGTCTGTCTGTATGTCTGTTGGGTGGTCGCTAGACTACCCTTAGTCTCAGGTTTTCCATCTGTCTGTATGTCTGTTGGGTGGTCGCAAGACTACCCTTAGTCTCAGGTTTTCCATCTGTCTGTATGTCTGTCGGGTGGTCACGAGACTACCCTTAGTCTCAGGTTTTCCATCTTTTGGGTGGTTGCAAGACTACCCTTAGTCTCAGGTCTTCCGTCTGTCTGTATGTCTGTTGGGTGGTCGCTAGACTACCCCGTCTCAGGTTTTTCATCTGTCTGTATGTCTGTTGGGTGGTCGCAAGACTACCCTTAGTCTCAGGTCTTCCGTCTGTCTGTATGTCTGTTGGGTGGTCGCTAGACTACCCCGTCTCAGGTTTTTCATCTGTCTGTATGTCTGTTGGGTGGTCGCAAGACTACCCTTAGTCTCAGGTTTTCCGTCTGTCTGTATGTCTGCTGGGTGGTCGCGAGACTACCCTTAGTCTCAGGTCTTCCGTCTGTCTGTGTGTCTGTTGGGTGGTCGCTAGACTACTGTTATTCTCAGGTTTTTCCATCTGTCTGTCTGTCTGTCTGTTTGTTTGTATGTAATGGACAGCTCCGGAGGCCAGAGGAGTCAACCGATTTTGATGAAACTTGACTGGTAGGTTCATACCAGAATCTAGTTCTATGCTTTTGAGCACCGTTGCTATGGACGCAATCGTTGCCTAGCAACGGGACTTTGACATTTTTTAAAAATCCTAAACAAATAAAAAATTCGAAAATCAAAAATCGGCTTCTGCACTTTTATGCACACTTTAATCAACTTTGTCAAAAATTTTCAGCCCCATCCGTCAAAAACTGTATGACTAGTATGCAATTATATTACTATATGCTTTCACCCCAACGTTCGCGTTGGGATTCCCTAACGTAGGGTTAGGGAATCGAACACAAATGATGAATGGACAGTTGCTCGTCATGTTCCTATATGGAACAACGAACGGCAGAAATGCCACCTGATGTGTTCTCTTATCCACATATTTCAAATTCGCCTTAGTCTAGCGACCACCCATGTTGCCTACCGGCTTGTTGTTCCATCTGTCTGTCTGTCTGTCCGTCATGCTATCTCCTCCTAAACGGTTGCGCAGAAATTCACCAAACTTGAGAGCGATGATCACCACATGGCAAGACGGTGCGAGAGCGGAATCATTTTTTGGCCCTGTCCCTTGGGGTCGGGTCAAAAGGTCAAATACCAAAAATGCAATTACGGGCAAATTTTTAAACTTTTTTTTTTCTTCTCCCTCTTCAATGAAACCCTGTAAATGCATTCAGCATTGGGGGACGCATGGAGTGTGAAATGACTGTTTTTTGGATCTGATCCCCGATTCATGCCCCCAGTGGGGTGGGGACGTAGTATCGCAGGGGGTCAAAAACGAGAAAAACAATTTTGACTCATTCCTGGTGGAACTTTTTGCCTTCTTTCAACTTTACTTGTGGTGGGACGGGTGGGGATTTGCGATGGCACTCCATCGACTTTGCTCTAGTTATTATCGTTAATATGAATGTGAGTTAATATGATCTGTCAGCCTCCTTTGTAAGGGAAAGTAGTCGACCTGTGCGGTAAGCGGCAAAATCGTTGACCACCCTCCCACACCACCGCTTACTTCATATGTACACCTACCCGCTCTTCCCAACCTTCGTCGTATACATTCTCAACCGTCCATCCATTACATCTCCGTTCCTCGCAGACCCCCTTTCCTGCCTTCTCTCTTTCTATGAGCCACTTAAAATTTTCTGAATTTGGCTCCCCCCCCCCCCCTTTCACATGCACACGTAATAAGTAGTTGATTTCTTGCTAAACATCAGGATGGTTCCAAACAGGTCTGTTGATTGAGCTGAAATGTTGGCGGGCACCTGAATCGATGGATGAATGGAGTCGACTGTGTTGCTAGCAGGTGAAAAGTTCACATCTTGGTCTTCCAGTGACGCGTGGTGCCGTCGGGTTGCTGAGAGGGGAACCTTGTTTTATTTTTACATTTTCTTGGTATTTCGAGTTCGCCAGCCTACGTAGATGTCAGATTTAACAAGAGGTGATCCTCGGGCCATTTGACCTAACTACTCTGGTTACCTGTGTGGATTTGTTTGTTTTCTCGTTTGTGTGCGTCACACCTTGAAACGTCTTGCATACTTGTTTGCTCAAACAGACTCATCTTCACGGCTTTTGTGAACATGCTGCTGTCGTCCGTAGCGCTGCACTGTGGATATCGTGATGGTTTGCCATAAGCATCTCAGAACATGGCTTGACATGGCAACTTTCATGGATTGTTCGTATGCTTCGTTTTGACGTCTTCAACTTCTGCTGAGATATTTGAGATCCATTGTATGAAGTTTAAAGTTGTCCTGCTTCTCCAGGCAGAAATGAAATGGCCTGGGAAATGGAATTGCCGATTTACCAGTTTTGTTGAACCGGCAGAGCAGCCTTTGGAAGTGAACTCTTTCAGCGGCAACTATTGAATTCCCTCGCTTGGGATTGGATCTACTGAAGTCTTTTTCTGCCTTTTGATCATAGAGTGACTTGGCTCTTTGTCAGTTAGTCGGTCTGTGGCTTTGTGACGACCGTTTCCCACCGCACACCCTCCTTCCACACATCCCCCCGAAACCGTCTCACAGCCTTCCTGCATTGAGGCGAGGTATGTCTGGGGAGGTCGCGGAGCTCGGGCCACGGCTGGGAATGTGCCCGTTTTGTGGCTTTGTGATGGGATATGGGAGAGTGCTAGGTGTTTAAGGTTTCCTGTAATGTCTATCCATGTCTGTCTGTCTTTTTGTCTCTTTGCTCTGGTTTCACATGCTGTACTGAGTCGACTTATTGTCATCCCTTAATGTAAGCATCACCTCGTGGTTTACAAATGGTCATCGGTTTCCTTCTAAAGTACTTTTGCCTGGATTATTTTGAATAACCGCTGTTGTTTGAATGTGTTAACATCACGATGCATTGACTGCGCATTTTGGAAACGTTTTGCAATCGTCTGTTGTGACGAGCATGATGTAATTGTGCCTGCCGGCTTGTCGTCTGGATGTTTTTCAGTGAACGTTGGCAGAACTTTGGACGGCTGGCTCGCTGGCTGTGTCTCAGGTGTGGGGACGCAAAAATGGGTCAGAAGATCTCTGGTGGAGTCAAAAACTTGGAAGATGCTGAAGCAGTGTGCCGTGCATTGCGACGCCATGCACTCCTGGGGCCTGACTCTTGCCGTCCTCCACGGCTTGACCTGCTGCTGGACTTTCCAATAGCTACGTACGAAGTGCAATCTCAACATGGGTGGAGTGACACAGACCGCTCGCTTAACATCTTTGTGAAGGAGGACGACCCACTGACATTCCACCGGCATCCGGTGGCACAGAGCACCGATGCGATTCGAGGAAGGACGGGCTTTACACGTGGCCTGCACGCCTGGGAAATCGAATGGCCAGGCAGGCAGCGTGGTACGCACGCGGTGGTTGGTGTGGCGACACGCAATGCACCTCTGCACTCAGTCGGTTACACGGCACTCGTCGGCTCCACGCAGGACTCTTGGGGCTGGGATCTAGGTCGCAATAAACTGTATCATGGTGGCAAAGCTATTGAGGCACCGTCTTCAAGTTACCCATCTTTCCTTGGCCCCGATGAGGCCTTCGCTGTGCCAGAAACCTTTCTCGTGATCTTGGACATGGACGAGGGGACCCTCAGCTTTGTTGTCAATGGGCGGTATCTTGGGGTGGCCTTTCGTGGCCTTAAGGGCAGGAGACTTTACCCAATTTTGAGTGCTGTTTGGGGACACTGTGAGATCTCCATGCGTTACATCAACGGGCTGGACCGTGAGTGCATTTTCTTTGGCACACACACACACACACACACACACACACACACACACACACACACACACACACACACACACACACACACACACACACACACACACACACACACACACACATTCTCTCAAGGCTCACATGCTGGGGTGCTCATCACTCTGTATCGCATTGTTTTGGTTGTGCTACAGTTGCCTCGTGGCCACTTTTATGGCAATTCTTTTCATTTCCGGCAAATGAGGTGTTCGGCTACGGGAGGGAGTTATGGGGAGCTGCAGAATGAACCTTTTCCGGCCAAATTTGCTTCTGCAGAAGGCGTAGTGGACCGCAGGTTACAAGCCCTGAAGTAGCTTTCAAAGTTATTATCATTGGCTCAGTGCATGTCTTGAAAGCACGGCTACCCGCAGGCCGCAGGACTCCCTCCGACAGACCACGACCAAGTCGAGAATCTTTTTTATTTATTTATTGAAATCCACTTTGAATTCAGCTAACTTTTTCTGTTCCCCAACTTCTGTAGCTTTTTGTACAACTATTTACGTCCCTCGATCAAAGGATTTTTTGACAAATTGGAAGCTTCTTCAGTGGACGTTTCACTCCCTCCCCCTAACCTCCAAAACCAAAAACAGTTAAAAACACCTATTTGATGTTTGATGCTTTGAATGAGGGTAGCATAACTCTGTTTTGGAATGCAGGAGTGCCAAAGAAGAAAGCTTTTTACATTGTGTGGTAATGCCAAGTGTGAGAATCGGGCTCTGTCGGGGAAGCCTTGGAATTCTGTTTTGGATGATTCAAGCCTTGTCTGGCGCCATTTCCTGCAGGGTCACGACTGTGCACCAACCCACTCTCCCTCTGTCTAGCCATCACTGTCGCAGTAAAACTTGACCCTCTCCCCCACCTTGCCATTGGTTGAGGCAAAAGCGATAGATTTACTTCACTGGTTTCATGAGGGGGGTGAGAAACGACTTGCTCAAATATGACCTAGCTCGACTAACTGCTCGGTTATGAAGCGCATTCGACTTTTTCGTGTCACGCTCCACGCTTGGGTCGCTTTCGATTTGCTGATGGTCCCCTTCGGTCTTCCATCCGCCTGGCTTTTCTCTTATGTCCATGAACTTCCTTGCCAGCCAGGCTTGTTCCATTGTAATTGGATGACGGTGTCCAAATCCTTTTTCAAGTGACGCACGCGCCTTTCGTGGTGGCAGAGTGGGGGGAAATAATTCTGTTCACCGCTCGTGATGCCGCAGTGATATTCCATTGGCGTCGTTTGGTGGACATGTATGAGTTTATTAATTTATTTATTTAATACTCATCCTCTACATAAAAGGATTGCTGATTCCTTTTCACCAGTAGCAGCCTCTGAGCCTTATTTGACCGATATAAGTGGTTCCTCGTTGCGGTCCCTTCTTGTTTTTCTTTTCTTTTTATTGCCATTTCTCATCTTTTTACCTCATGCTGGAGGCATGGGAACAGGATGTCACTGTTGAGTTGGCACATTCCTCACTCAAAGGCCCCCCTCAGGAAATTATGCATGTGTCTGGCATCACGTTTTTCTGATCACCAGGTGCTCACTTTGCTCAGACTGCCTTCTTCCGCTTTCCTCCAGCGTGCAGAGTCCCTGGCCGTTGCCTCGGAATTGTTGCTGTGAATTGAAATTTGGATAAACATTAGTTGGTCGTTAGTACAAATGCTCAAAGTATTCAAATAGCTCTTTATTCAGGTTATTTTAATTTGTCTTTGTTTCATTTCCTTTTCATCTTCTTATTTTTTTACCAATTGCTCACTCATGCCCTGTGCTTACCTCTCAATTACCTTTTCCAGCTGAACCCTTGCCACTACTGGATCTCTGCCGACGTTCGGTGCGTGCTGCACTGGGAAGGGATCGACTGGCGGACATTGATCTCCTGCCACTTCCGCCAGCTCTGAAGTCTTATCTCCATTACCAGTGATGGAGCAATGTGTTATGAGGCTTGCCATTGGCTCAGACGTCGTTGTGGGCATTTTGTGCCTCCTGATATAACTGAGCCACCACCATGTCTGATCGACCACAAAACGAGCTTGGCTGTGGGAGAAGGGAGATGTGGGGTGTAGGGGTTTTGGGAGGAAGAGGGCTTGCCGAGTGGCTATTCCACTCAGCAGCCTATCACAATCCCTCCCATCTGCAACTTTCTTTCTGCTACCAGCAGTGGAGCCATATGTGCTGACTGGAAAACTTGCCTGGTTAACTTGGATTGGGGGAGGGGGGTGTGGGGTTAGGAGGAGTATAAGGGACAACGATTGTGAGCCCCTGCTGCTAATGGCTGTTTTTTATTATTATTATTATTATTATTATTATTATTATTATTTTTGGATAAAGCATCTTTTGCCGAATGAAGTTTTAATCGACTGGTTGTGCAATATTACAGGATTGCTGCACATGGCATCTCCATGTAGCGCAAATCTCTGCCGGTTTTCCAGCGTTTAATGCATCGGCTTCACCAATCGTGCACATCAGGTTCTACTAATTGGTGCCACTGGCTTTTTTTGAATGGCATCTGATCCAATTTATTAGTTGATATTGCATACAATTTGACAATTTTTATTTTTTAGTTTAAAACCCGAATTTTTGTACTTTTAGAACCCGTGCTGACTGCCTTGCCTCTTCCCACTGGTCCGCTCCACCATTCCCCACTCCTGTTTAATGGCAGTGATATCAGCTACTCTTAAACCAGTTTCCACCCTTTATTCATTCTATACCTCTGGCACCTCCTGTTTTGCACATTTTTGTTTTTATCTTTGCGGCTCTGTCCAGCTGTCTCAGACTATATTTTTTACACGCTGTCGCATGCAGAATGACGAAGCGTTTTCCTCTTATTTAAGAGGGAGTGTACATGTGGATTTTTTTTTTAAGTATTGCAATAAAAATGACGAGCTGTGTTATTGTTTGTTTTGTGCAGTTTTTAAAAAGTCAGTTTTTGCAATCTGCATAATTGGGTTATTTGAGGGCCACTCGTAAATTCTGAGCTGTGAGACTTTTGGAAATTACCTTTCGCCTCTGTTCGAGACACCGTCTAATGCAGCAAAAGATGTACAAGCTCTATATTTAGACATGGATTACCTTGATCTGTCTGTCTGGGATTGATTCTCTGCCGAAAACTGTTTTTTTTTCCTGTGTTAAGATTACACTGTGTACAACCAAGCAGTGATTTTGTACAAGGATAAAAGCACTCCTGTGTCGGAGTGGCGGACCCGTCCAGGATTGTGCTCAATAGCCAAGGAGACTGCTTAAGCAGCACCAACGCTCTGCACAAAGTATGGTCCCAATAGATGGATTAAAGCACTGGTCTGCTGAATGGTCTATCATGTCAGGAATGCAGCCTTGCACACCCTCATCCCCCACCCCAATCTCTTCCTGGAAGTGGAATATAAAGGTTTGGCACTGATGGCATGAAACTTCCAGGAAAGGATTGGGGGGTGTGTAACCCTGCATGGCTTGAAAGATAGGCCTATGACAATGATGTCCACTAGGTAGTTGGGTGTGGGATTGTGTATGGGGGGGGGGGGTTGAAGTACTGTGCCAAAGTGGGTTATTTTCATTTTTGTGGTGCTCTTCCCCATTAAACATTTGTGGGAAGTTGAGAGTATGAAATATATAAAGATAATTAAAATTTCTGTGAAAGTCAATTTAATATGGATGCCTGGTGTTGGTTTAATGGTTAGGGTGGCAGGCTTTAGGCTTTAGATCCTCGGGTCCTGAGTTCAAATCCCGCTCAGCTGTTGAGTTAATACTAGGTGGGGTTGACTCGGCCTGTCATCCTTCCGAGGTCGGCAAAATGAGTACCAGCATGCTGGTATCCTGTGTCGGAGTGGCGACCCGTCAAGGATTGTGCCCAATAGCCAAGGAGACTGCTTAAGCAGCACCAATGCTCTACACAGAGTATGGTCCCAATCTCCTCCTCCTCCTCAATTTAATATCAGTTACCTTTAAGTTCTGTATATAAAATAAATTAGGAAATTTTATTTTTGCATTGTCTATTGTATTATCACTGGCAGGGACACATGGAAATTCCGCTAAATGTAAAATGTGACTTCAAGTCGTCAAACTCCACCCCCGCCCTCAGTCCTCAATTCCTCACCTAGCCCAAGTCCTCAACCCCCCCCCCCCATCGCAAGTCCTCAAGCCTCAACACACCCCCCCTCAAATCTATCCCCTCTCTGCCGCCCTACCCCTTTCTTCTTCAAGTCCTCAATTCTTCCCCCAATCCCCAAGTCCTCAACCTCCCTCTCCCAACTCTCTGCCCACCCCCTTACTTCCCATTCTTATCAATGTTTGTTACTTTTAATTAAGAACAATGTTAACAGTAAATAATAAAAACGTTTAAATCACAATGTCATGATTCTTTAGTAAAAATAGCGAATAGGTAAGCTAAATGATTTTTTTTTAATGTAAGGTCATTTTTAATGGAATAAAAAAAGACAAAATGTCATATGCACTGCTGTTTTAGTAATTCTGTTGTATGGAGTTAAAGGGCTGGCCCATATTTATGTACAACTAAAATGGCCACCAGTCGGCCATCTTTGATCAGATCGCAAAATAAATTGAGAGGCACGTGCATGCCATAATGTCCTGTACTTGTGCCAAGCTTGAACAAACTTGGACCATGCATGTCTGAGCAATGGTTGGGGACTTATTTAAATAACAAAATGGCCACCAGTCAGCCATCTTGGATCTGATCTGAAAAAAAAAAATGATGTGCTTATGTAAGCCATCATTCATTATATCGGAGTGCCAAGTTTGAACAACATCGGTAAATGCATGGCCATAAATGGTTGAGGACGTGTTCAACATCAAGTTTTTTGTTTTTTTTTACAACTAGAATGGCCACCAGTCAGCCATCTTTGATCTGATGGCCTACATATGCATGTAAAAAAAAATTTTTGACATCATTCATTATCTGCATGCTAAGTTTGAACAAGATAGGCAAATGCATGTCTGAGAAATGATTGAGGACATGTTTGACAGCAGGGTTTTTTTTTTTAACAACTAAAATGGCTGCCAGTCAGTCATCTTGGATCTTATGTCAAAAACAAAATGACGTGCGTATGTATACCATCATGTGTTATCTTTGTGCCAAGTACAAGTAAAATCAGTCCATACATGCCCAAGATATGGTTGCGGATGCACACACACACACACACACACACACACACACACACACACACACACACACACACACACACACACACACACACACACACACACACACACACACACACACACACACACACACACACACACGAAAATTGAGACCAAATCCGTAAGCCCCTAAGTCCAACGGGGGCTAATAATATACAACTGGAACCCCTCGGACAAAGACTTTACAATGATGTAGGTTTTGTGGTCCTTGGTTGAGTATTTTAAGAGAAAATCGTCAAAGACAAACAAACTTGTAGAATTAGGCTTTGATTTATATAGATGTGCAATATACACAACACAAAAAAAATACACAGGAAACAGTTTGGGCTAAGCGCATGTAAGTGGTTACCACCCATATTTTAGGGCATACCCTGACTTGAGTGGCATTTTTGAAAGTCACAAAGACTACTACTGGTCATGAAATTTGGTTCATTGCACAGACAGTGTTCCATAGGACCTTAAAATAAATAGGTTCATGGGTCTATGATTTATATTACTGAATCTACAGGATTTTTATTGAATATGCCCAGTATTGGCTTTTTTGTTGTTTCACTTTAAAATATGACATATATTAGACCTTGCAAAAATACAACATATAAAACATTCTATATGAAATTTCTCATCTAATCAAAAGGTTGTCACCCACCATCTGAGAAAATCAGCATTTGTATCGGTCAGTGGTGGATTCGCATGATATATGCACATTGTGGCATATTTTTATTTTTTTATTTTTTTATTGCCCTTTTAGAGCCTGGGACTATGAAATCCCCAAACAAAATGACTAGTTTTTCAATAACTCATATTTACGTGTCTTAAATTATTCAACTTATTACCAATAATCAATGTAAAAAAAATTGAGATGATCCGGGTGGATACTTAATTACAGTGGCTTGACTGAACTTTCCAACCCAAATGTCCGACTGCACGTCACATTTTTTAAAAAAATGCTTTTATTCTTCTGTGCATCAGATTATTTTCACTAAAATTTATTTACAAATGGGGCACAGTGATATAGATATAATAGTATAAAAAAATATTGAAAACATGCATGGCTTTGGTTTAGAGTAATTTTGCATTTTTGTGCGACTGCATGTCACACTTTTTTGAATTTGATTAAAAAATTAATTTTCTTTAAAAAAAATAAAAAATATATTTCCAGGTATTTAAAAAATATTTTATTAATATAGAAGGCAGTTAAAACAGTTTTGGAGAATTTAGAGAGCTTTTTGTTACTCCCAGAATTGATTGAATTGAAAATTTACGTCCAAGAATTTGTTCGATAAATCTTCTCCCTTTTAGTGCTTTTCAGCATCTGACAGTCACTGAATAGAGCAGTAATAAAAAAATGGGTACAGTCTGTATTATTTCTTAATAATCCCAGAAATTGGTATTTTGATTATTAGATTAGTTGCTAGAATAGGTTACATACTCTGACCTTCATTTATTTTGCCAAGAAAGAAAATTTAGGTAATTTCATTGAAAACTCACAAAACCATCAGAATAGGTACCCCTTCTTCAAAGTATCATATTTCGGTATATATATGTAATTAAGCTATACGGTTTTTTGTTCTGAACTCAGTAAGACTTACACTTTCAGGAAAATGTAGTGCGAAGGCAATGGAACAAACTTCATTTTTTTTCACATTTTTGAAACAGTGGTAACCACTTACATGCGCTTAGCCATTGTGGGTTTTTGTCCTGGAAATTATTGAAGTAATCAATGTGTATTACAAAAAAAATCATAATAAAAGTTGCAAATTAGTGAATATGTGAAATTAGTTTTCATCAGCTTGTTCTCTTGTATGAAAGTGCATGAGTGGGTTCAGAATGGCACCAAGGAAGCAACTTTCAAAAGAACAGCGTGTGAAGATCCAAACTCTGCCAAAAGAAGGGCACACTATGAAGAAAATAGCAAAAAAAAGCTGAAGATCTACAATGGTGTTAGGTACACTTTGCAACACCTGGCAGAAACCGACTCGACACAAGACAAGAAAAGGTTAGGAAGACCTAGAAGAACCCCAAGACAAGAGAAGCACTTGAAGTTACTCAGCTTATGCAATAGAAAAAAATCGAAGTCAGCAGCTAACAAATGAAATGAGAGCAGGCCTGAACATTAACATATTGTCCAGAACTGTGCATCGAAGGCTGAATGCAGCAGGTCTCCATAGCAGAGTTGCAGCAAAGAAACCACTGCTTGGACCACAGAATAAGGTGAAAAGACTGAAATTTACAAAGCAACACCAAGATTGGGTGACTGAACAATGGAATCTGGTACTCTGGTCTGGTGAATGGAAGTTTGAACTTTTTGGAACTAAGTGAAGGCAGTTCATACACCGAAGACCTGGAGAACGTGACAACATGCAAAGTTTGCACCCTACTGTTAAACACGGGTTAGGTGGGGGCTCTATAACTGTCTAGGGTTGCATCTCAGCTTTTCTTGTGGAGAAACTTGTTAAAATCAATAGGACGCTGACAAAAATGAAGTACAAGCAGATACGACAGCACCATGCGGTTCCTGGTGAAAATTGTTCATCGGAAGAGGATTCATTTTCGAACAAGAAAAAGAGCAATCACAGATTTCAGACCCTTGCCATGACTTATTTTGTGTGGCACTTGTGCGTTAGGTAATTAATAAGATACAATTAGAGCCGCCACTTTTCAACTGCTGGCAGTGATGAACGGGTACCAAGACGTCCCGATTTGATCACCTGACCCTGACCCATGACATTTATTTTAATTATTATTCATTATTCAATTTAATTAGAATGGGATTAAAATAAATTCAATTCAAATAAGATGGAAGACCAAATAAATACAGTCCTTTAATGGAGTAATCAGAAGTAACCCAAATATGCAAAAAGCAAAGATCTATGAAGTCATCAGGAGAAACTTGGATAGGATTTACATTTCAGCTGCTACTCCTCTACCCTCAAATGCATCCAGGTACAGCCAAGTGAGCCTTATTCAAAAAGAAAAAAGAACCTATATCAAAAAATTCTATAATTCTGGCTGCCAGACCATGCATCCGATCAAGTTGTAATTTAAAACATCTATTCCCCATCACCACTAGATCATAAATGTGAAGTTTCACATCAATTGATTAAGCGGTTCCAGAGAAAACATTATTTATTATTTTTCTTCAATCCAATATGGCTGCCAAACCATGTGACCGATCAATTATTCCTGAACAAACTTGTACACCTGTGGCTTGGGGAACATTTATGTGAAGTTTCCACTCGATCTGTCCAGCTGTTCTGGAGAAAAAGATTATTTTTTATAGGTTTTCCGGTAATTTCCAATGTGGCTGCCAAACAATGTGACCTATGACATCATATATGTGAACCTTTTGTTCCTCATGGATAGGTGGTCATAAATGTAAAGTTTTGCCTCGATCAGCCACTTAAGAGAAGAAGACTTTTGAAGGTTTTTTTTTTTTTTTAAAGATCATGGCTGCTGAATCATGCGACTGATCACATCATGAAATTTTCTTCTGTGGACCATTTTATCCCTCGATGACTGAAAGTTCTTCATACTGACCAGGTGTAGATTTCTACATATGCAATCATGACGTCATAACGAAGGCACCTATGAGGTCATCAAGAAAAATCACACTTACCCCCACATGAGGAGTACTTGCCATGTGCCAAGTCTGGACTATCCCACAGTCTGGACATGAGTACCATTGAGGCCAAATGGGAAGAAATGGAGATAAAAAAAAAAAAACTAGAACGACACTGGTAGAACGCATACCTCCGCCAGGCTGAACAATTTACGGTTTTTATCTCACTGATAGGTCGGATCTGCATCAGGACTTTGACCAAAATCAAATGGGCTTGTTTTTGTCACCCAACCAATTCATCCACCACGTTTTGTCATAATCTGTGAACACATTTTTTGAAATATCATGCTCGTATATAGTTTTGGCCCCATCTTTCAATGGTGAAAAGTTATTTTAAAACCGATCTGGATCTTCACCTAAATGGACTCAATTTGGCCTCGTCACACACACACACACACACACACACACACACACACACACACACACACACACACACACA
This sequence comes from Eptatretus burgeri, assembly GCF_056783735.1. NCBI lineage: Eukaryota > Metazoa > Chordata > Myxini > Myxiniformes > Myxinidae > Eptatretus > Eptatretus burgeri. Next base: position 90,564,820 of record NC_140970.1, on the reverse strand, counting down.
CACACACACACACACACACACACACACACACACACACACACACACACACACACACACACACACACACACACACAACCTCTACATCCAAATTTCGTCCAAATCCGTCCACAACTTTTTGAGATATCCTTCTCACCGGCAGACAGGGATGAAAACAACTTCTGTCCGCCTTTGGTGGTGGAGGTAATAAGAGGGATCCAACTCACCTTACAGAACTGTGGAATGTACTACCGGATACTCGGTATAATACTGTTGTGAGAGAGCTTCAGTCACATACAGTGTCTTCAGAAAGTATTCACACCCCTCAATTTTGAACACATTTTGTTGTGTTGCAGCCTGAATTTAAAATGGATTAAAGTGAGATTTTTTGTGACATCGATCTACACGTATAATACCCATTAGTGACAAAGTGGCAACATGTTTTTACAAATTAATTAAAAATGGAAAGCTGCGTCAATTTGTATGGAATTCAACCCTTTCGCTCTTGCACTCCAAATTGAGCTCAGGTGCATCCAATTTCATTATTTATTTATTTTTTATTTTTTGTATACCTTGTCGAGGCTCGTATAAGAGCTAACACACAACGCACATCAAGGGGGAAGTGAGACAAGAGGGGAGGGAGAGGGAGGGACAAAACCGTGGGGAACAAGGGGAATAGAAGATAGACATTACAGGGACTTTCAGGAAGGAAAGCAGGGAAATTGAAGGAGGTGGGTTTGGGTGGATTATCAGGGGTAGAAAAGATCGAGGATTTGGATGGGGATGATAAGAGGTGATGGTGAACAGCTGTTTAGAAGGCCTGGAGGGAAGAGTGGGATTGAATAGAGTGAGGGAGTTTATTCCAAAGGCGGGGAAAAAAGAGGAATGAAAGAGTGAAGGTGAGCAGTGATTCGTGATTTTGGTAGTTTTACCAGAAGGGGGTTGTTGGCGGACCTTGAGCGCCCTGCAGAAATATGGTGGGGACAAATCGCAGAGAGAGCAGGGGGGGGTCGAGGCTGGAGAGGAGACGGTAGAAGACAGGAAGACCATCGACCAGCTTGCGGTGATTTAGTGAGAGGCCCAAAGACTCAGCCTTATCGTGGGAGATGCCGATGATCCGAAATGCCTTGGTTTCTACAGCGTGGGAGGCAGGAGCACCAGCCCAGAGGGGAGAGCAGTACTCCATCAGGCTGCGGACGAAAGCTTTGTAAGTGCTCAGGAGCTCAGGTGGGCCGATGAAGGACTTTGCACGACCGAGGATTCCCAGTCGCGACTGGCTTTGGAGGCCAGTTTGGAAATGTGGCTTTCCCAGGAAAGGTCATGGCAGATAGTGAGACCCAGAAGCTTGAAAGAAAGGACTTCTTCCAGAGGATTGTTGAGAAAGTGGATGGGGGAATTTTCTAAACGGTCCTTTCGGAGAGACATAGTGAGAGTGTGATATTTGTCCGGATTGAAAGACATGTTCCACGTGTTGGACCAGTTTGTGATTTTACCCAGATCTGCAGTGAGTGAAGAAGCTGCTGCTTGAAGGTCTGAGGGATGACCGATAGTACAGCAGAGGGTGGAGTCATCAGCAAAGAGATATGGAGGATTTTCCAGAGAGTCGGAGAGATCATTGATGAAAACCAGAAAAAGAACAGGGCCCAGAACGCTACCTTGAGAAACTCCAGCCTGGACATGAAAGGGGGGGGGGGGATGAAAGAATTCCATTTAGGGCCACACGTTGACTGCGGCAGGAGAGGAAGTCTGCGAGCCATGAGTGGAGATGGCCTTGGATACCATGGGAAGAGAGTGTGGTGAACAGGGCAGGGTGCCAGACTGTCAAAAGCACGTGATATGTCCAGGGATATGGCTCGGATTTCCTGACTGGCATTGAGGACCTCCATCCATTGTTGGGAGAGCAGAAGCAGCATATCCAGGGTAGAGTGACCTGGTCTGAAACAAAATTGATGATCGGAAATCAAGCCATTGGAGAAGAGGAAGGATTTAATGTCTGAAGCAATGATGGATTCCATAACCTTGCTGATGATTGGGAGAAGGCTGATTGGTCTGTAGTTGCAGGGATCTGTTTTTGCACCTTTTTGTGCATGGCAGTGATGTTTGCTGATTTCCAAGCAGATGGCAGATGACCTTGAGCAAATGAGAGGATTAATTTCACAGAGAGAGGGTGAGCAAGATCAGAAGAGCAGGTTTTTAGGACACGTGGGCTGATGCCATCTGGACCGGTTGCAGAATCTGAGTCGAGGTTTGACAGCAAGCTCTCCACTTTGTCAGGGGTAAAGGACACAGAGTCCAGGGACAGTTTGGTGCGACTGGGTAAGGTGGGTAGAGAAAGCGATGGGTTTTTGACACAAGATTTAGCTGCAAACACCGAGTTTAGGCATTCAGCTTTTTCACGTGTGGTATCAGCAGTGCGGCCATTTGAGGTAAGGGAGGGGATGGAGGGGGAACGTACACCAGAAACAGATTTGTTTCGATGCCACCAGGATTTTGAGGAGGGAGAAAGGTTTGAAAGTTCAGACTTGAGAATAGAAAGATGTTGTTTTCTGGCTCTCCTGAGGGTAGATACACACTTGTTCCAAGCTTTATGGAAGGAACTGAGATTACACTCAGTTGGGTTTGCTCTCCATCAGGCAAAGGCAAGTTGTTTCAGGACAACTGCCTTGCCACAAGCTTCCATGAACCAAGTGTTGGAGGAAGGGGAGGACAACTGAAGACGAGAGGGGATAAATCCGTGCATGAGGGAGAGCAAGTTTCTTTGAAAGAATTCCCAGGATGAGTTGATGTTGAAGAAAGTAGTGATAGGAGACCAGTCTATAAGTTTGATGGCTGCTTAGAGACCCTGCCAGTCGGTTTGAGTGAAATGCCAGACTCGAGGCGGTGAGGTGGTTCTCTGATAATAGCCAGAGAGATGTCCACTTTGACAAGGACGTGGTCAGAAGAACCGATTGGAGTGGAGGAAGAGCAGCAGATATTGTCAGGGAAATTTGTCAAAATCAGATCCAGAAGAGATGGAGTACCATTGGTTGAGATCCGGGTCGGGAAGTTGACCGATTGAGTCAGTCCCAATGAGTCGCAGAAAGCTTTTGCTGAAGTGCCATGACAGGTGAGAGAGGTACCCACACCGAGGCAACTGGCGTGATGACAATTGAAGTCGCCACATATGAGGAAGAGAGAGTTTGGATGAGAAGATAGAAGATGGTCCATGTTTTTGGATAGTGAGGTGTAGATGGAGTCATTACTGTTTGGTGGACTGTACAGTACACATATAAACATGAGGTGGGAGTGGATGGGAATCCATAGCCAGAGGTATTCCTGGGGGAGTGAGGGCAGTGCATGGAGAGTGAGGAATAGAGTCTTTGATGAAGAGAGCAACTCCTCCACCAGGACGAGGCCCAGGTCTGTTATACTTGAGCTGTCGGAGGAGGGAGTAACCAGGGAGTAGCCACAGGGGTCTGTCGGAGGAGGGAGTAACCAGGGAGAGATACTTGGGAGTCAGACACGTCTTGGGGGAGAAAAGTTTCTGTTTAGCAGATTATGTCTGGTTTGTCAGTGGCAACCTGTATGGAAAGATCTGAAAGGTTTGAGGGAAGGCCCGGGATATTTGAGGTCCACACTGTTGATGAAGAGGGAAGGGAGGAGGCTTTGGTTGCAGGGGGTGGAGGGGGAGGGGGAGGGTAGGACAAGGGACTAGGGGGAGTTAAGGAGGGTTGTTGAAAGAGTGTGGGGGATTGCAGAATAGCGAGGGGAGGGGGCCGAATGAGGAGGAGAAAAGGCTCTGTGTTACTGGGGAAGAGGGGGGACAAGAGAGGGGAAGAAGGCAGTTGAGGATTTGAGGAGGTGGAGTGAAGAGATGGAGGTGAGAGGGCAGTGGAAGGAGGCAGCTTGTGGATGAGAGGGGGGGCAACTTTGGGAAGGGTGAGTGAGTGGGATGAATTGAGAGAGAAAGGTGAGGGGGGAGTTTTTGTGAGAGGTGAGAGGGAGGCTTGGAGGGAGAAGAGTGTGGTGGTTGCTTTTAGAGTGAGGGGTGAGTTGGCACTGGAGTTGGAAAAAAAGAATGGTTGATGGAAAACGAACATTCATAGCAAACTGGGTTTTACAAAGTTTTAGGTTAGAGATGCGATAAAACACGTTTCTTGATGGATGCAATGAAGGCGAATTCAGAGAATGGAGAGAAGAAACGCTGCAACAGTTGGATTTTTTTAGGCAAGTTATGAAGGAAAGGTCGAATTGAGAGCAGTCTGTTTAAATAGTAGAAGAGTGGTGCATTATGATACAGTAAAGAGTACCACATGTGTGAAAGAGGAAGATGAGCATTTTAGAGATCGTTTTTATTATTATTTTTATTGTCATTATCATAATTATTATTATTAATGTTTGAGAGAGTTTTCATCAGATTAGGTCATGGAAGTGTTGTAGAAAAAATCGTGAGGTGAATGGTGAAATTATATCGATAAACGAAGGGGGTGTAAATAGATCACGTGGTTATGGGAGGTGTATTGTCAAAAGTGAATTTATTTATTTATTTTAAATAAGGATTGCGTAACATTTGGAAAAGAGAAGGTTGAAGGAAAATCGTGAGGTGAGTGGCGAAATTGGATCGAGAAACGCAGGGGATGGAAACAGATCACGTGGTTACGGGAGAAGCACTTGGATCTGGGAGGTGTATCGTCAAAAGTGAGTTTATTTATTTTAAATAAGGATTGCGTAACATTTTTAAAAGAGAAGGTTGAAGTAAAATCGTGGAGGTGTGTGGTGAATTTGGACGGTAAACGCAGTGTGAAGCTGCTGGGTCGATGAAAAGTACCAGGAAGAGAAGAGTAGAGACACGTGATTGCAGGAGGTGTAGAGATCGAAATGATATAAGGAAAATTATTATTTTTTGATGTATTTTTGAAGAACAGGTAAGATTCGGGAATGGAAGGTTGTCGGAAGAAATCGTGAAATGGCGATAGTGGGTCAGCTCAGTAGAATAAAGATGGTGTGCCGGCAGGAGGAAGAAGAAGAGGAAGAATAAGAAGAAGAATAAGTAGAATAACAAGAAGAAGAGGCAGAAGAGGAAGGAGAAGAATAAGGATCGAGACTCATGAGTATGCAAGGAGGAAGGTGTTTTTTTAAAAAATTTGGGGGATCTAATACAAGAAATAGTGTTTTGCTGGGATGAATGGGGGACGTTGGGAAAGTGGGGAAGATAGAAATTGAAGGTAATGGGGAGAAAATACACATAAACACGATCATACACCGAGGGGAGGGATGGGTAGGCCTCAAGCACCCGGTAAGACAAGTTCGACGAAAACTCACAAAATAGCACGATTTTTGAAACAAAACCGAACTCGGGAACACACAGTAACATGCAGGTGAGAAAAATAAACAGTTAAAACGGGACAGATAACAACCGGAAACTTAACCTTGAGATCATCAGCAGAGAGCCGTGAAAGATCTGCCGACGCTCCAAACCCAGAACTGGAAGCCCTTTGATCATCCTTGAGATGTCTCCACTTGATTGGAGTCCAGCTGTGGCCAATTCAATTGATTGGACATGATTTAGAGAGAAATACACCTTTCTATATAAGGTCCCATACAATTGACAGTGTATGTCAGAGCAGAAACACTACCATGAAGTCCAAGGAACTGTCCATAGAACTCAGAGAGAGAAATGTGAGGAGGCATCAATCTCGGTAAGGGTATAAAACAATTTCTATCGTCTTGAAAGTTCCCAAGAGCACAGTGAGCTCCATCATTAGGAAATGGAAAGAATATGAAACTACCTAGACTGTTCCTAGAGCTGGCCGTCTGATCAAACTGAGCAACCAGGCAAGAAGGTCCTTGGTCAGGGAGGTGACCAAGAACCCAATGACCACTCTGACAGCACTACAGAGTTCCTTGGCTGAGATTGGAGAACCTGCTGGAAGGACAACCATCTCTGCAGCACTTCACAAATCTAAGCTTTATGGGAGAGTGGTCAGACTGAAGCCACTTCTGAGAAAAAGGCACATGACAGCACGTCTGGAGTTTGTAAAAGGCATGTGAAAGACTCTGAGAACATGAGGCAAAATATTCCGTGGTCCAATGAGATGCAAATTGAACTCCTTGGCCTGAAATGCAAAGCACTACGTCTCATGGAAACTGAGTACAGCTCATCACCCTTCGAACACCATTCCTACCATTAAGCATGGTGGTGGTATTGTTACGAATTTGGAAGCCTTTTGCACACAGATATTCAGGTCCCCATAGCTCAGTTATTTCGATAAGTAAATGTGGATAGATAGCTCCCTTTCCCTTGTTTAATGGGTAATTAAATGTACATGCGCTGAGTTATTTTTATAGATAGGATTTTTACACTTATAACAACGACAACAACGCCATCTTCACTTTCACACGACAATGCTCTGCTCGCGGCATCCTTCGCGCACTCGCCGGCAAGCGCACGTGTGGGCAGAGCCTAACATAGGCATGGCGTCCCTCCTTAGCCAATCGGCAAGGAGTGGGCATCTCACCCTCCCCGTTTCCGACTCAACACGATCGCCATTAAGCACAGGGCCAGAGGTGAGGAGGTGGGCGGAGCCACAAATGCCTCTGCTCGGGACTCCGCCCAGAAGGGTGGGAGTTGCCCCGCCTACCGTGTGTCTGCCCGATGGAGGGTGGCCAGGGAATCGCGCGATGGTTCCGGCCAATCAAGAGGCTAGTGGTCAGGAAGAGAAGTCCCTTGCTCGATCGACGAAGAAAGGCAGAGCAAATAATTGTGGCAGATCTGCTCGAGCGCGGGAAGAAACAATCGGCGCCCCGTCTGTTCGAGTGCGTGCTCTGGCTCTCTGCTCATCTCGTCGCTGGCGTGGTCTGGCTCTCGGTCCGCATCTCGTCGCTGGCTCGGGTCTCGTCGCGTGCTGGAGCCTGGCGCTGCCTCTGTACCCGGTGTGCAGCGGCATCGAGCTGCGGGTTCAAGTCCCGCCGAATCGGATCAACAAGGGCCGCACGAGGCGGGAAGGTCCACTTTCTTTTTGGGGTATTGGTGTGTGCGCGTGTGTGCCTGGGGCCCCGTCTTTAAGTAGTAACTTGTTAAGTGCTCTTTGCTGTACATACTTGCATCTCTATTAGTCGTGATAACTCTGCCCTTACGTCCTTCCCTCCTTCCCCACCTACTGTTAATAAATACCCCATTTGTTGAATGTTTCAGCTCGTCCTCGTCCTTTCCTTTATTGGTTTAGCAAGGTGCGTGTTGGAGAATTAAAAAGGCCGTTGCTGCTGTAAATGTACGTTTGGACCGACGGGACCTCGGTAAAGGCCCTGTCACACCTTGACGATTTAGCCAGCATATGCCTGACGTATGCAAAATTTGGCTAAAACGCTGGCACACGTCGAGTACGTTATGGGTAAGTTTGTATACGTTAAGAGCACGCTGGCATATGTCGTAGTACGCTGGCATACGTCTTTGTACGCTGGCATACGTCATAGTATGCCGAGGTGTTAGACAAATTTTCCATGCTTGAAATTTTTTAACGTATGCCAGCGTATGACTCACACGTTCCGCATAATGCTGGCCATAAGTTGTAGGCACGTTACGCGATCGTTGACACACGTCGACACACGTTACTTGTAAGTTACTCATAAGTCAAAACACGTCAATGTAATGGTTAGCGTCAGTGTTCCAGACTCCCTGGTTTTTTTTTTGTTCGGTATGATGGTGATGTTAACACTTTGATTTCTAGTGCGGTTATAATATAATATAATTAATAGGCTGCGGCTCAACGTTTTAAATCGTAACCGCACTACAAATCGAAGTGTCAACATCACTGTCATACCGAAGAAGAAAAAAAAACCAGGGAGTCTGGAACACTGACGCTAACCATTGCATTGACATGTTTTGACTTATGAGTAAAGTATGTCGACGTGTGTCAACGATCGTAGCGTGCCTACAACTTATGCCAGCGTATGCGGAATGTGTGTCATACGTCGAGTACGTTGAGAAATTTTCAACATGCTGAAAATTTCTTGGCGTATGACGACGTATGCCAGCATACTACGATGCATGCCAGCGTGCTATTAACATATACAAAACTTACCCATAATGTATTCGACGTGTGCCAGCTTGGTTCGGCAAATTTTTCATACGTTGGCATATGCTAGCTAAAACGTCAAGGTGTGACAGCGGCTTCACACTTCGATGTCGAGTGCGGTTATGATTTGAATCGTCGAGCCGCAGCCTATGAATAGCTTACTCCACGTGATCGTCGGCGATACGCTGCCGCGCTATGCATAAGTTAGACTATCGTTGGGCATAGGTTGTGAACGCTGACAACACGCTCAGCATTCGTTGGTATAAGTTATCTATGTGTGATTAAAACATTCTGTGTATGTTACTAATATGTTATGCATACGTCCAACACGTTATTATACGCCCAAAACTTAAAAAAACATCAATAGTTCAGCGTACGCCAGTGTTTTACATACATTTTGAGACCTTGACATACGCTGGCTAAAACGTCAAGGTGTGACAGGGCCTTAACCATCCGCTCGGGTTATGCACGGGTCGAGCACGGAAACGACTTGTCCCGTTCAAGTCCCGTCGAGGGTGTGAATACTCAGCCAAGCACAATAAACACTGAAGTAATCATAAGGATTATAATTTCTAATGTGAGGAAGTGACATTGTCTCTGAGCATGAGGCTTTGTTTAATTCACTATGTAAGTTCTGAGAGGATGTGCGTTGTCAAAGCATCAAATGGTCGGTCATGTAACATGTGGTAAAGTGTAACTTTATTCCATTGAACGGTTTTTGATTTACTCTCAACATGTGTTATTTCAAATGGTCATGTAACGTGGTAAAGTTTAAATTTCCTCCGTTGAACGGTTTTCAATGTACACTCAATATACTGTTGCGGATTCGCGCCCGCCGGCGTGCTGACGGCCACGTAACTCGAATCGCGGCACGTCGCCCACCGGACGGACAATCCAGTCGTGACCCTCTCGGTCTAACGCCGGGAACCAGTCACGGGTGGACCTTTCGGTCTCACCGCGATCGTGCCAATCGGCCCCCGCGTGGGATAGGGTTGCTCGCCAAATTCGACCTACCTAAGTACCCACACGGAGGGTAGACCGGGCGATCGCACCTCGCCGCAGGTCGACTTCGGACACGGGCCGCTTTAAGCGACCCGTTCCGTACTATCGGGATAACCGAGCGGTGTTATTCGTCGGCCTCGACGGTTCGATTAATTATCGGGCGTTTTTGCCCATGACCAACTCTTTACGTGAAGCAAGATGGGGATTCAATGAAAGAATATGACGAAGCGAAGCGGGAAAACAGTTCAACAATAAGCACATTTATTTCGCGATGAACGGAAAGCACACATATACAATTCCACCAAAAGCACATGTAAAAGAAGAAGACAAAAAGCAAATGCAACAATGCAGATCTATCCGACTACCGGGCACTCGGCAACACTTATACAATTTTACTTCACAGACGGCGCCGACAACACATATTCCCAAAGCAAAAGAAAAGAGAACCACCCTCCAGGATGAGGGGGGTAGGCGGGCCTGGGGCCGAGACCGTGTCGGGCCTACCCGTCTGATGATGAGACGCGAAGTGGCGGTGGTGCCTCAACTCCGCGGGCCTCGCTGACAGTGTCTGGTAGGGGGTGGGAAGGGGGCCCCCTTTTGTCGCACTATCTCAGCGCGGGGGGAAACAGGAGGGGGTTGCTGATGCTCGGGGAAAGGAGGATTTCACAAAATCTCGGGTCCCGCGACGAGCGTCTCCACCACGACCTCGGTCGCGCCGCCGGCCTCTCCCTCCGCAGTTCCCCGAATCCGACGCGAGCACCCCCTCAACCGCCTTCGCCGCCGCCGCCTCTCCACAGCTTCGTCCGATCGCCCTCTCCGTCTCCTCTCTTGACTCGTCCCAACTCTTCACTGGCTCCGCGAACTCCCAACTGCGAACTGCTACTCTTCTCCCCTTCCAACTGAACTGTTACTCCCAACTCAACTCTTTCTTCCGACGAACGCAGTCGTTTTTATAAGCCCCGTGGCTTCGCTCTTTTACCCTTGACCCTCTGCCTCCGACCCTTCACCTCTCTTGCTGGCTCCCCATTGGCCCGAGGAAAAGTGGGCGTGAATGCTTTTTGATCCATGAATTTGCATATAGCGACCGCCCTCCAACGCCCGGGAGGCGGGGCCAAATCGCCCCTCGCTCACCGATTGGACGGAACAAAAGTGGGCGTGAGTCGTTTTTGATCCGTTTTTCTGCGGAAAGTCCGTGATGTTTTTGAACACGCTGCTCGGTGCGCGCCCCGCACGAGTCCAGCATCGGTGCCCACGAGTGGCGCGAGATGACGGTGATGCGATGGTGGCGAGTTGTGACGGTAAAGGTCGTGGCGGTTGTGGTGAAGCGGCGTTGTGGTTGGTGGTTGTTGTTGTGATGGCCGCGTTGTGGTTGGTGGTTGTTGTGTGATGGCTGTTGAGACGTGGTTGGTGGTGGTAATAATGGCGGCTGGTCCAAAATAAAGATAGTAAAAGAAAAACGGCTATCCTGAAGAGTCGCAGCCCTCATGAATGACATTTATTCCCTCTAGACAACGGGTTTGGGCCTAACTACACATATACTTACTGAGATACCTCACCTAAGGGACCTGAATGGTGGTTTGTGAATTTCGTCAACCACAACAATACGTTGTATCGTGTGGTAAAGTTTAAATTTCCTCCATTGAACTGTTTTCAATGTACCCTCAATATACGTTATATCAAATGGTCATGCAACATGTGGTGAAATTTCAATTTCCTCCATTGAAATGGTTTTCAATGTACTCTCAATATGTAACATATCAAATGGTTATAAATGCCATATCAAACATGTGGTAAAGTTTAAATTTCCTCCATTGAACGGTTTTCAATGTACCCTCAATATATGTTATATCAAATGGTTATGTAACATGTGGTAAAGATTAAATTTCGTCCATTGAATGATTTTCGATATACCCTCAATATACATTATATCAAATGGTCATGTAACATGTGGTGAAGTTTCAATTTCCTCCATTGAACGGTTTTCAATGTACCCTCAATGTGTGCCATATCAAATGGTTATGTAACAGGTGGAAGAGTTTAAATTTCCTCCGTTGAACGGTTTTCAATGCACACTCAATATACGTTGTATCATGTGGTAAAGTTTAAATTTTCTCCGTTGAACGGTTTTCAATGCACACTCAATAGGTGTTATATCAAATGGTTATGTAACATGTGGTAAAGTTTAAATTTCCTCCGTTGAACGGTTTTCAATCAGGTCAGGTATGGGAGCATGTGCCAGAACAGCACGTCGCTGCGTCCACTTTCTGCCGGTACTCCAGGGGCCTCCGTCTGGCCATCCCCCAGGCAGATGCCAGGCCCATCCCCATCTCCTTGAGATGATGGTCAACCTGTTGCAACCATGAGGCACGTGGTCGACCCACTGGCCTCCTCCACTCATGAGACTCCATCGCTGAGAGAATCTGGTGAGCAGGATCAGAGTCAGGAAAACGAGCCACATGTCCATACAGCCGCAACTGACGCTCACGGACTATGCAGGTAACAAATCTCATCCGAGTCTCTCTCAGCAACCGCTCGTTGGACACAAAATCCGACCAGCGATAGCCAAGGATTCTCCGAAGAGACCTGGTACCAAAGGAATTAAGTCTCCGTCTCAGATCCTTGGTCAGAGTCCAAGTCTCGCACCCATAGAGCAAGACTGGAAGTACCAAGGACCTGAAGACTCGGACTTTCGTCCTCCCGCACAGGTACCGGCAGCGCCACACCCCATGATCCAGTGAATCCATGACTCCCCAGGCCCGACCCAGACGTCTATTGACCTCTGACTCGCAGCCAGCAGAGACATGAATATCACTGCCAAGGTAAGTGAATCTCTCCACGACCTCAACATCCTCACCACAAACAGACACAGACAGGACAGCAGCATCCAAGATGTCACCGAAAGCCTGGATCTTAGTTTTGACCCAAGAAACCCGTAATCCCAACGGCTCCGACTCCTCATTCAGAACCTCGAGGGCCCCCAAGAGGATGTCTAAAGTCTCCGCAAAGATGACTGCATCATCTGCAAAGTCAAGGTCCGAAATCTTGACATTCCCAAATGACGCACCGCAACTTGATCTCTCCGACATCCTCCCTAGAATCCAGTCCATACAAGTACTGAAAAGTGTGGGGGCAAGTACACATCCCTGACGAACTCCAGTAACAACTGGAAATAAGTCAGAGATGGTACCACCACACTTCACAGCACTCTCAGTACCAGAGTAGAGTTCAGACATCAGATCGATCAGTTTTGGTGGCACCCCACGAAGACCAAGAATCCTCCAGAGGACATCCCGATTCACTGAATCGAACGCTTTACAGAGATCAACATAGGCTGCAAGCAGCCCCTGCCGAAACTCTCGTCTGCGTTCGGTGAGGACACGAAGTGCAAGGATACGGTCAATCGTTGACCTCTTTGGTGTAAAGCCTGACTGCTCTGGACGCTGGTGCTCAAGCAGATGGTGGCCAACCCTATCGAGAATTATCCGAGCAAAGACCTTGCCCGGCACTGAGAGCAGCGTCACCCCTCGGTAGTTGTTGCAGTCTTGGCGATCACCCTTCCCTTTCCAGAGAGGGACAACAAGGCCCCTCTTCCAGTCAGTTGGGATGATGCCTGTGTTCCAGGCAGAGCACAAAACTGCATGCAATGACACGAGTGCAGCATTTCCACCAGCCTTGAGAAGTTCGGCATGGATGCCACAGATCCCTGGTGCTTTGCCCCGTTTCAACTGGTTCACCGCAGCCCGTGTTTCCACAAGCGTAGGTGGACCACAGTTGATTCGAGGGTCAGCAACAGGGATTGTAACACCCTTGACGTCCAACTCGACAGTTGGGGGATCAGCCTGGTACAACCGCTCAAAGTAACCGGCCCAGCGGGCCTTCACTTCAGACTCCTCTGTCAAGAGCCTACCACTCTCTGCTCGAACTGTAGTGCTCCGAGGGATGGGCTTGGATGAATGTAATGCGCGAATTCCCCTGTAAGCGGGACGAGAATCACCTGTCCACAGGTGATGCTCTACCCCCTCACAGATTCCTCGCACATAGGCCTCCTTGTCCACCCTCAGTGCACGTACAGTTTTACGCCTCAGCTCCCTGAACAGCTCAGCTCTGCCATTCAGCCTGGCCCTGCGACTCTGGTCAATGGTATCCAGTGTCCCTTGAGAGACAAAATTCTTCTTTGCCCTGCGGTGAGCTCCAAGGCATCCACCGGCAACATCAAGGACGGTGGTCTTGAAGGCGCTCCACAACTCTTCAGGACCCCCCAAAGCACCCAGAACCCCCAAGTGTCCACTCAGCCTGTTCGCAAACTCCTCAGCTACTCTCTCATCCCTGGGCTTGGCAACATCCAGCCTCGGCTGGGATGGTACCATTCTCCAGGATTTAAGGTGAGCTTTAGAGTTGCTACAACAAGCCTGTGGTCAGTATTGAGGAACTGAGCACTCCGGTAGACCCTGCAGTTCTGGATCATCCTCCAACGACCGTCAATGAGGACATGGTCAATCTCCTTTGCCACACCGCCAGCGTTGGAATACCAAGTCCAGCGATGAGCTTGTGGGCGCTGAAACCATGAACCAGCCACCCTAAGTCCATGACTTCTTGCAAAGTCAAGGAACTTAGTGCCATTCTGGTTCACAATTCCTGACCCATGGGGACCAATCATGGTTTTCAATGCACACTCAATATACGTTGTATCATGTGGTAAAGATTAAATTTCCTCAGTTGAACGATTTTCAATGGACCCTCAATATGCGTTGTATCAAATAGTTATGTAACATGTGGTAAAGTTTAAATTTCCTCCATTGAATGGTTTTCAATGTACTCTCAATATGTAACATATCAAATGGTTATAAATGCCATATCAAACATGTGGTAAAGTTTAAATTTCATCCGTTGAACGGTTTTCGATGCACACTCAATATGTGTTACATCAAATGGTCATGTAACATGTGGTAAAGTTTAAATTTCCTCCGTTGAACGGTTTTCAATGCACACTCAATATACGTTGTATCATGTGGTAAAGTTTAAATTTCCTCAGTTGAACGATTTTCAATGGACCCTCAATATGCGTTGTATCAAATAGTTATGTAACATGTGGTAAAGTTTAAATTTCCTCCATTGAATGGTTTTCAATGTACTCTCAATATGTAACATATCAAATGGTTATAAATGCCATATCAAACATGTGGTAAAGTTTAAATTTCGTCCGTTGAACGGTTTTCGATGTATCCTCAATATACCTTTTATCAAATGGTTATGTAACATGTGGTAAAGTTTAAATTTCCTCCATTGAACGGTTTTCAATGTACCCTCAATATATGTTATATGAAATGGTTATGTAACATGTGATAAAGATTAAATTTCCTCCATTGAACGGTTTTCTATGTGGACTCAATATATGTTCTATCAAATGGTCATGTAACATGTGGTAAAGTTTAAATTTCGTCCATTGAACGATTTTCGATGTGTGCTCAATATATATTATATCAAATGGTCATGTAACATGTGGTAAAGTTTAAATTTCCTCCGTTGAATGGTTTTCGATGTGTGCTCAATATATATTATATCAAATGGTCATGTAACATGTGGTCAAGTTTAAATTTCCTCTGTTGAACGGTTTTCAATGTACCCTCAATATATATGATATTGTTGTGGTTACCAAATTCGCAAACCACCATTCAGGTCCCTTAGGTGAGGTATCTCGGTAAGTGCATGTGTAGTTAGGCCCAAACCCGTTGTCTAGTGGGAATACATGTCATTTATGCGAGCTGCGACTCTTCAGGATAGCCGTTTTTCTTTTACTATCTTTATTTTGGACCAACCGCCATGATTACCACCACAACCACAACATCAACCACCAACCACAACGCCGCTTCACCACAACCGCCACGACCTTCCCGTCACACCTCGCAACCGTAGCATCGCCACCGTTCTTGCGCCGCCTGTGGGTGCCGGTGTTGGACTCGTGCAGGGCGCGCGTCGAACAGCGTGTACAAAATCACGGATTTTGTGCTTCAAAAACGGATCAAAAACGACACACGCCCACTTTTTGCCGTCCAATCGGTGAGCGAGGGGCGATTTGGCCCCGCCTCCAGGACGATCGATATATGCAAATTTGTGGATCAAAAAGCCTTCACGCCCACTTTTTCTCGGGCCAATGGGGAGCGAGGTGAAAGGTCAAAAGTCGGAGGGTCGAGAGTCGGAGAGTCCAGAGGCGGAGAGTAGGAGAGTCGGAAGCAGAGGGTCAAGACTTCGCGGGCGGTGGAGCTGCTCGTTGTGTGCGTTGGAGTCGGAACGGAGGGGACGAGCTGTGGAAAGGCGGCGACACCAGACGAGGGGGTGCTCGCGTCGTGCAGGGAGCTGCACCCGAGGGAGGCCGACAGCGCGACCTGGCCGAGGTGGAGACGCACACCAGGGATAATAAAGATCCTCTATACCCCGAGCATCAGCAACCCCCTCCTGTTTCCCCCCGCGCTGAGATAGTGCGACAAAGGGGGCCCCTTTCCCGCCCCCTGCCAGACACTGTCCGCGAGGCCCGCGGGGTGGGGGCGCCATCGCCGCTCCGCGTCTCATCACCAGACGGGTAGGCGCGACCCGGTCTCGGCCTCAGGCCCGCCTCATCCTTGAGGGTATTCTTTCCTTGGTTTTGGGTATGTGTTGTCGGCGCCGTCTGTGAAGTAGAATTGTATAAGTGTTGCCGTGTGCTCGGTAGTCGGTATTAGCTCTGCATTGTGTTTTCACTTTTACATTTGCTTGTTGTGTAAATTGCATTGTGTCTTTTCTGTGTGCATTTGGTGGAATTGTATATGTGTGCTTCCCGTGTGCCGCGAATAAATGTGCTTTATTATTGAACTGTTCTCCCGCTTCGCTTCGTCTTTTCCTCTATTGAATCCTCATCTTGCTTCACGTAAAGGGTTGGTAGTGGGCTGAATACGCCCGATAATTAATCGAACCGTCGAGGTCGACGATAACACCGCTCGGTTATTCTGATAGTACGGAACGGGTCGCTTAAGTGGCCCATGTCCGAAGTCGACCTGCGGCGAGGTGCGATCGCCCGGTCTACCCTCCGCGTGGGTACTTAGGTAGGTCGAATTTGGCGAGCAACCCTATCCCACGCGGGGGCTGATTGGCTCGATCGCGGTGAGACCGAAAGGTCCACCCGTGACTGGTTCCCGGCATTAGTCCGAGAGGGTCACGACTGGATTGTCCGTCCGGTGGGCGACGTGCCGCGATTCGAGTTACGTGGCCGTCAGCACGCCGGCGGGCGCGAAGACCGCAACAATATCAAGTGGTCATGTAACATGTGGTAAAGTTTCAATTTCCTCCGTTGAACGGTTTTCGATGTGTGCTCAATATATATTATATCAAATGGTTATGTAACAGGTGGTCAAGTTTAAATTTCCTCCGTTGAACGGTTTTCAATGTACCCTCAATATGTGCCATATCAAATGGTTATGTAACAGGTGGTCAAATTTAAATTTCCTCCGTTGAACGGTTTTCAATCTACCCTCAATATGTGCCATATCAAATGGTTATGTAACAGGTGGTAAAGTTTAAATTTCCTCCGTTGAACGGTTTTCAATGTACCCTCAATATGTGCCATATCAAATGGTTGTGTAACAGGTGGTCAAATTTAAATTTCCTCCATTGCACGGTTTTCAATCTACCCTCAATATGTGCCATATCAAATGGTTATGTAACAGGTGGTAAAGTTTAAATTTCCTCAGTTGAACGGTTTTCAATGTACACTCAATATACGTGACATCAAATGGTCATGTAACGTGTGGTAAAGTTTAAATTTCCTCCGTTGAACGATTTTCGAAACACTCTCAATACACGTTGTATCAAATGGTCATGTAACATGTGATGAAGTTTCAATTTCCTCCATTGAACAATTTTCGAGATACCCTCAATATATGTTATATCTAATGGTCATGTAACATGTGGTGGTTTCAATTTCCTCCATTGAACGATTTTCGATATGCCCTCAATATACGTTATATCAAATGGTCATGTAACATGTGGTGAAGTTTCCATTTTCTCCATTGAATGGTTTTCAATGTACCCTCAATATGTGCAATATCAAATGGTTATGTAACAGGTGATAAAATTTAAATTTCCTCCGCTGAACGGTTTTCGATATACACTCAATATGCGTTGTATCAAATGGTCATGTAACATATGGTAAAGTTTAAATTTCCTCCATTGAACGGTTTTCGATGTACCATCAATATATGTTATATCAAATGGTCATGTTACATGTGGTGAAATTTCAATTTCCTCCAATGAACGATTTCCAATGTACCCTCAATATGTGCCATATCAAATGGTTATGTAGCAGGTGGTAAAGTTTAAATTTCCTCCGTTGAACGGTTTTCTATGTGTACTCAATATATGTTCTATCAAATGGTCATGTAACATGTGGTAAAGTTTAAATTTCCTCCGTTGAACGGTTTTCGATGTGTGCTCAATATACATTATATCAAATGGTCATGTAACATGTG
Source organism: Eptatretus burgeri (assembly GCF_056783735.1). Classification (NCBI taxonomy): domain Eukaryota; kingdom Metazoa; phylum Chordata; class Myxini; order Myxiniformes; family Myxinidae; genus Eptatretus; species Eptatretus burgeri. The sequence goes on along the minus strand of NC_140970.1, from coordinate 90,547,290 downwards.
GTGAAGTTTCAATTTCCTCCATTGAACGGTTTTCAATGTATCCTCAATAAGTACCGTATCAAATGGTTCTGTAACAGGTGGTAAAGTTTAAATTTCCTCCGTTGAACGGTTTTCGATGTGTGCTCAATATACATTATATCAAATGGTCATGTAACATGTGGTAAAGTTTAAATTTCCTCCGTTGAACGGTTTTCGATGTGTGCTCAATATACATTATATCAAATGGTCATGTAACATGTGGTGAAGTTTCAATTTCCTCCATTGAACGGTTTTCAATGTATCCTCAATAAGTACCGTATCAAATGGTTCTGTAACAGGTGGTAAAGTTTAAATTTCCTCCGTTGAACGGTTTTCGATGTGTGCTCAATATACATTATATCAAATGGTCATGTAACATGTGGTGAAGTTTCAATTTCCTCCGTTGAACTGTTTTCAATGTACCCTCAATATGTGTTATATTAAATGGTTATATATCATGTGGTAAAGTTTGAATTTCCTCCGTTGAACTGTTTTCAATGTACCCTCAATATGTGTTATATTAAATGGTAATGTAACATGTGATAAAGTTTAAATTTCCTCCGTTGAAAGATTTTTAATGAACCATCAATATATGTTATATCAAATGGTCATGTAACATGTGGTAAAGTTTAAATTTCCTCCATTGAACGGTTTTCGATGTGTACTCAATATACGTTATATCAAATGGTCATGTCACATGTGGTGAAGTTTCAATTTCCTCCATTGAACGGTTTTCAATGTACCCTCAATATGTGCCATATCAAATGGTTATTTAACAGGTGGTAAAGTTTAAATTTCCTCCGTTGAACGGTTTTCGATATACACTCAATATACGTTGCATCAAATGGTCATGTAACATGTGGTAAATTTCCTCGGTTGAACGGTTTTCTATGTACACTCAAGATGCGTTGTATCAAATGGTCATGTAACATGTGGTAAACTTTCAATTTCTTCCATTGAACGGTTTTCAATGTACGCTCGATATCTGTTATATCAAATGGTTATGTAACATGTGGTAAAGTTTAAATTTCCTCCGTTGAACGGTTTTCGATGTGTGCTCAATATACTTTATATCAAATGGTCATGTAACATGTGGTAAAGTTTAAATTTCCTTCGTTGAATGGTTTTCGATGTACCTTCAATATGTGTTATATCAAATGGTCATGTAACATGTGGTAAAGATTAAATTTCCTCCGTTGAACGGTTTTCGATATACACTCAATATATGTTTTATCAAAAGGTCATATAACATGTGATAAAGTTTCAATTTCCTCCGTTGAACGGTTTTTGATATACACTCAATATATGTTTTATCAAATGGTCATGTAACATGTGGTGAAGTTTCAATTTCTTCCGTTGAACGGTTTTCGATGTACCTTCAATATACGTTATATCAAATAGTCATGTAACATGTTGGAAAGTTTAAATTTCCTCCGTTGAACGGTTTTCGATGTGTGCTCTTCACAAAATGCAGACACATATGTACGCGACCGATTGCTCAGCCCACTTTTCGCTTTGCTCGCGGTGTAATTATTCGAATGAAAAACCACGTTCAGCTCCTTGTTTATGACTTAAAAATCAACATAATTGCATAAAAAGCTGGAGGGGGAGCAGTCGGTGGAGTGCAAAACTTCCGCCGCCAATACTGCTCGGTCACTCAAGTGAACCTGATATCCTATTCATTCAATTTGACGTCAACAGTGCTCACAGAGTTATACTTTGCAACTTTCCCTTTTACTTTTAACTTTTACATTCTCAATTCATTCGTCATAACTAAATTCCTTGAGAAAGAAATTGATTTTATGTGAGTATATCCACCTGAAGTTCCAAAATCAGCCCCAATTATAATTTTGGCATGTTTTTTGTTGGAAATCACTCATAACATGTAGGAATGCAAAAAAATTCAAATATTTTTTTCAAAATGGCCGCCATCGCGGCCATATTGGATTTTGGACCAAGTCCAAAATCTTATGGCATGATCCTCGGACCATATCTACCCCCCCCCACCAAGTTTCATCGAAATCCGTTGGAGTTTTTCGGTAATACTGTCCACAAACAAACAAACAAACAAACAAACAAGCCGGTAGGCGACGAGGGATTCGCAAGGATCGAAGCGCTGGATACGATGCTTTTCATTCTGACTGATCCACCGACGAACATTCATTGTCAAGACGTATTGGTTCACATACAATTGTTCCTCTGCCTGGCAAGATTTTTCCGATTGCGTATTTTGCCAACTGGCACTCCTCATAGAAAATGACGGTAAATGGACACCCTATTTTTGAAGGACTACCATTAGAAAAATAATCGGTTTGCTGGTTTGTGCTGTGGAGCCTCGCGTTGCAGACACACACACACACACACACACACACACACACACACACACACACACACACACACACACACACACACACACACACACACACACACACACACACACACACACACACACACACACACACGGAAAACCTGATAAACTTCTCTCAACGCTCTTGTTTGACCACACCTCCTGAGCCACACAATATTTTTCATAAGCCAAGCCCACTTTCCGACGCCATTCCCACTTTCCAACGCCACTCCAACTTTTCATCAACCACGTCCACTTTCCCTAAGCTCCGCCCACTTTCCTAAGCCCCTCATAAAAAATGACGGTGAATCGACACCCGATTTTTGAAGGACGACCATTTGAAAAATAAAACCTCAATCAAAAATTGACTCGAGTAAAATTTTCTAAATATCTCGAAGTGTTTAATTCTGAAGTCTCGCTTCTCTATATTCAAAACTGAAGGACAAGTATTGAAAATACTGTACGCGGTTTTTCGGCCGCTGCACAGCAATGGGTGGTTGCAGTTGCAAGGCAACGAAATTCAAACGCGCACATTATCAACAAATACTGCACACGTTGGCAAAGTTTCATCGAAATCCGTTCGCTGGTTTGTGCTGTGGAGCCTCGCGTTGCAGACACACACACACACACACACACACACACACACACACACACACACACACACACACACACACACACACACACACACACACACACACACACACACAGACGGAAAACCCGACAATAAGGGATATCAGGCATATATAGCGAATCCAACAAACAGAAAGGGGTGAAAACAGTAACCTCCGATCTTCGATGGTGGAGGTTAAAAAAAAAATTCTGTCTGTGGACCTTTAAAGTAACTGCTCAAAGGTGACAGCTCAGGAATTTTTGTCCTAAATTTGATTCTCCCATTGTGCCCTCCCATTGTTTCATTCTCCCATTGTCCCACCTGTCCCTCAAGTTCGCCGGCTCACAACAGGTGTTTTTGGAGCTGCAAATTCTCAAGTGGATATTCCAAATGCCATGATAGGATTACAGAGGAGTCCAGCATAGTGTGCCATTTTGTTGCTTAGCCTGACTTTTTACATCGTGCTCTGCTGTGATTTGGTCTTGGACAATTGCAGCTCTCACCCATATTTTGTCGCGGTTGCCAAACAGGTGGTAGAATAGGCTGCGTGCGGCGAATAGCATGTGACCGAGCTCGGCTGGAAAGCATTTCAGTTGTGGAAAGAAAATGTAAACTTTGATTCATTGCTGCTGGCATGAAATAGTTCTGCAGTTTTTATACTTGAAGCAAGACCAGGTCTGGTATTATTAGCAGATCTATTATATGTATTTTCTTTTTCTTCCTTAGGTGTCTGCAGCTGGCTTCATCCGTTGAGTCGGTTGCCAAGTACGGTCATACAGCTTCGTTGGGAAATCTGTTTTAGCATTAAATGAACACCAGAGCTATGTCAGTTCGCACAGACTGTGGACGCTCCCAGCATGACGTGGGAAGCTTGTCTGCACGTTGATTAGACATGCTGATGACATCCCTGTTTCCAATGACGAGACTTGATGTATTGAATTGTTTGACATCCGTCGGCATGGCAACTTAAATTGGATTCGTCCACTTGCTTTTCTGGATTGCCCAAAGCTCGGCGTCGTGGGCACGACGCAGTCGGATGAAGAAGCTTGGGTACACTCGTCTCCATCATGATGTTAGAGAACACCTGCTTCAAAGTAATTTCTGCTCCAGCACATCAAGTGGAATGAAACTGTTGATAAAATAAATATTGTATGGCAGATCATTGACTCTTTCTATCCATTGCAGCTTGGTGGTATCTGGTGATCAGCTGTTGCATTTAACCCTTAGGTCATGGAAGGTTTAAGGTCTCAGAACAGCTTTGTTCTCTGCTTGCCCTTCTTTCTCTCTCCAAGCATTTTGCTGTCAACATTTTTCCTCGGAATGATCTATCGATGTCAAAAGTCCAGTGATTGTACCTCCTATCAACTGTCTCACTGATGGAATCAAATGGGTGTGTGCCCACAGCCATTTGATAGATGCTATTCAAGTTTCATGCACCAATCGGAAGTTGATCAAGTTACGGGAACTCTACTTCTTATTCTTTTGTGTGCAGCACAAGGCTGTTGGGAAGCATCATTGGCTGAGGGTGTGGCTGTGCTGCTGATGCAATGCCCTCTGCAGATTAAGGCAGGAATTTGGAATTTGTTCATGGTGCCGGCGATAGCTCGCCAACTCTTCGTGAAGGATACAGTGGGATCTTTAACGTCCACCAACTAATGGCAACAGATGGGACCCCTGTTTAACGTCCATCCGAGGAGCAGCACACACATTCATGAATCACCCTGCCTGTGAAACACCGAGATGACAGTTCACAGGTGGATCGAGGTTCGAACCCAGGCTAGATAGTGTGCATCTCTCCAGGGCATCCCACCAGCCGATGTGAACTCTACTGGTCCCATGGAAAGTGAGTGTCGCTGTGATGTTTAATCACCACCTGGTATGTATCAAATAGACAAGTATATAAGTTTTTGTTCATAATATGCTACTCAACCAATTTTATGCAATGACTGATTTAAGAGCGACCAAAATTCCAACCACGAACAACATTCTTTGTGGACCAGAAAAGTTCTTTCTTTAGTTTTTTCTTTTGTAACCATTGCAGTGCTACCATTGCTTCCCAGAAACCGGTAAATGACAAAGGTGCAATTATCTCTCTGGGCTGCCACAGCGAAAAACAGAAATCTTGTACCAAATGTCATGCACTATTGTTCCTCCACTTTAATTCTGTAATTATCTGGCATGCCAATTAGCAGCTATCATGGCGTCGTGGTGAGTTGCTTTGTTTGAGTAAAATGCTCGGTCTGCTTCAATGAAAGGGTCAATGTCCTTAATATCGGTTGTCCGCAGACGTTCCACTGCAAGACCAATGGGGTGTGCTTTCCGGGTGTCAGTCAGTCCATCAGTGTGTCTCCTTCACACTCCAAAATCATGAAATCTAGCAGCTCCAAACTTTACATGCACCCGAAGGGAACTACAAGAAAGTGCAAGAGTGAAAATTGGGTGTTTAGGTTAATTAAAACACCCTTTGGAAGACAATCAACGGCCTTATTTAATTATCCTTTATCAAGGCATCCTTGGTCAGCCCTGTGTCATCTTGCTGGGATCTGAATTCACCATTTTGTTCGGCCTGCTCAACAATGCCTTGACCTGGAACAGGCCGCAACGGTTTCTTAACGATAAAGCGCTCATTAATTTTTTTCCACTTTCCATACTCCTCAGCGAAGGTCTGTTCATCATACCTATGAATCGCTGCATACATCGTAATGCTTATAAACGCCCAGAGATGCCAGTGTTCTTTGCTTTATTTCATTTCCGCATGTGATAAGCTCTATAACCTCTTAACCTGATCCAAATTTCAAAACTTCAACTGCATAATTTACCTTAGCAGCAGTTCCGACGACAAAAAAAGTGTTAATTTGTCCAATTCGGACATTTGATATTTTGGGCACCTCCAGGAGGGTGTGTGTTTAATATGACGATTTCTTAACAATATTTTTTTTCCCACTTTCTTCACTCATATTATCGAATGCCTGTCCATAATAGCCACGAATTGCTGGGTACATTGCAATGCTTATAAACGCCCGGAAACATCAGTGTTCGTGGCTTTGTTTCATTTCCACACATGCCATAATCTCAACAATCTCTTAAACTAAGCATAATCACAAAAATTCAGCTCCAGAATCGAACTTCGCAGCAGTTCCGACTCCTAATAGTGTTAATTGGCCAATTCTGACATATTTGATATTTTTGGCATCTCAGGGAGGGTGTGTGTTTAATACGACGGATCGAAGATTGCTATCACTTGCCAATCGAGCCATTCCATATCAATCACTTTGTTGGAGTGCTTAGGCAACACTCTACAATATTTGCACTGTCACTAAATACTGTATGTCGATCGACTTGAACAATGTTCAGGAGGCTCTCGCCTGCGTTGACCTTGTGTTGTTCTACGTGTGTATCGGGCGATGGAGGGCTCACTGAAAAGGTGCAATTTCCCCTTTTTGTGCAATATTCTTTCATTATACCACCCATCACTTTGGTAGAGATGAATTCAAATAATAAGAATTAAACGTTTCATTAACATCACGACAGGATAGCCGAGTGGTACACATGCTCGCTACAAGCTATGTAGCCTGGGTTTTAATCCTGACCTAGCTATGAACTGCCACCCCTGTGTTTCACAAGCAGAGTGATTCATCAATGTATGTGCTGTTAAACTGGATGTCACATCTGCCAGATTTCCTCCCCCTCCCCTCCCCATGTCTCTCCACTCTCCCTCTCTCACCTTCTCTCTCTGCCCCCCCCACCCCTCTCCCTCTCCCTCTATCTGGACGGTGGTTATGCCCAGATGGTGGTTATCTCCGTATCTCCGCATGTACCTGGATGATGATCTCTGCACATATCTGGAAGGTGGTTATCTCTGCACGTATCCAAATGGTGGTTATCTCCACACATATCCAGAGAGTGGTTATGTCCGGATGGGGGTTATCTCCATATGTGTCCGGACAGTGGTTATCTCCGCATGTACCTGGATAGTAGTTATACCCGGACGGTGTTATCTCCATACATGTCCAAATGGTGGCGATCTCCACACATTTCTGAACATTGGTTATCTCCATACGTGTCTCGGTGGTGGTTATTTCCGGATGGACCCTCTCTTCACAACATCTTACTTTGCCCTCCCCTCATGCTGCCTTCCCCTCCCATCACACTTCTTTGCCCTCCCTTAATCCTGCCTTCCCTTCCCCCACCCCTCCTCTCTCCCCCACCCCTCCTCTCTCCCCCACCCCTCCTCTCTCCCCCACCCCTCCTCTCTCCCCCACCCCTCCCCTCACACTTTTTCCTCTCCCTTCATGCTGCCTTGCCTTCCCTCCCCCTTCCTCTCCCCCCACCCCTCCTCACTCTCCCATCCCTCCTCACTTCTCCTCCATCCTTACTGCCCACCCCTCCCTCAGTCCCCCCCCCTTTGCTCGCTCCCCCACCTCTCCCTCGCTCCCCCACCACTCCTTCACTCCCCCACCACTCCTCGGTGTCCCTACCTGTTCGCTCCTCCACCGTTCTCTCCCCCCCCCCACCTTTAGTATACCTGTCATCCAGACGGTGGTTATGTCCAGATGGACTCTTCCCTCACAATGCTTTAACTCACCCTCCCCTCACGCTGCCTTCCCTTGATGTATCTGGACGGTGATTATGCCCGGACGGTGGTTATCTCCACACGTATCCAGGCGGTGGTTATCTCCAGATGTATCCGGAGGGTGGTGATATCCAGACGGTGGTTTCTCCATACGTGTCCAGACGGTTGTTATGTCCGGACAGATCCTCCACTCACACTGCCTTCCCTTGCCGTTCCCTCATGCTGCATTCCCTTCCCCCACCCCCTCCCTCCTCTCGTAACTCCTTCTTCACCTTCCCACCCCTCCTCGCTCCCTTCCTCACCCTCCACCCCTTCTCAGTCCTTTTTTCCCTCCCCTCACCATACCCTCACTCCTCTCTCCCTCCACTCCTTCTTGCTCTCCCCCCTTAATATCCCTATCAGTGAAGCAAAGGGTTACAATTGCTCGTATTCAATGATAGTAAAATCCTTGTGTGTGTAAATGGTGTTCTATAAAAACAGAACATGTTGCTGCATCCAAACTCCATAGATTTTCTGGAAATTTACCAGCGATGGGATTAGATTTTCTTTTGCCAAACTGCATTAATCTTTGTTTGTATAAAACAAAGATCTTTCCCTTAAGCACCAACAGTTGCTTGTCCAACCGTTATAGACTGTCAGCAAGCATCACATGAATGGAGAGGGAGGGGGAGTGGGGCATATAGTTATTACGTATGCAAAAATAGCTTGTTTTTATGTTTTGACACATTCCTTTCCCCCCAACCGTACTTTTAACACTTCACAACCTCCTTCCTTTTTAAAATATTTTTAATCTCCCCTCGTCCCACATATGAATCCCTGCTATCCTTCCACTGGCTCTCTTTTTGCAAATGCAATTTGATTCGCCCCAATTTACACCCTTTCTCCATTGCTCATGTTTATAAATGTCTGATCCTATGTGTACCACACTCTGTTTTACAAAGCGTTGGTTCTGCCGAAGCAGTTTCTCAGCCTGGGGTCGTGCCTGTGAAACACCGGGATGACAGTTAAGGCTGGGTCGGGATTCGAACCCAGGTTATACAGCTTCGAGACGTGTGTGTACATCTAGACCATCCTGTCAGGCTATGGTAAATGTAAATGACCCTAAATGATGCCATCAAAATGTTTTCAGTGCTTTGAGAGTAAAAAAAGCTGCAACTGTTTGTACAATGTGCAAAGTGAAAAAGTACAAGTGGGACCCTGAGCTGTCGTTCTCTATTCACCACAACCGCAGACGTCTCCTCATGCAGGCGACGCGAGGCAGACACTCTATACATGGAGTGTGAGCTGGAAGTGGGAAACGGCAGTGGAAAGAATTTGCACTCGATACCAGCTAACACGCAGAAGGGCAAAAGAGCATGTACGATGTAATGATCTTCTTCTTGTAGACAGGTTACTTCATTCATCTACTTCAGGTAGAGCATTTACAGTGCACTGCAAGTATCACAGGAGTCCACACTCAAATTTACACACTTTGTTCTCGGAAACCAAATGCGAGCCCACACTGTTTAATTTACTATTTATTTTATATAACAAGGATCCACAGGAAAGACTAGGACATGACATTTTGGCCCAATTAACATGGTATACACATTGACTCCTGTTAACCCTATTATTTACATTCATTTAAACTTTATCCCCACACCCCACAAACTAGCCCTGGTACTATGGTGTACGTTGCCAGAGCAGAACTTTTGGACAATACTGTGGCCAAATGCCAAATTCTTCCTTCCTTCTTTGCAATGTTGTGCATTACCAACCAGTCTCTGCCATTTGGACATGGTGAGTGATTCTGAGTGAGAAAGAAAATTAGTGGCTGAAAAGTACAGTTTGAGCTCTCATGCTTGGCTTTCCCAATTTCATCCGTATCCCAAGATGTGAGTATCCAAGGTTCAAATCCCATTTACTGTGTCATTTATCTATTGTTGATCAATGAAGGTGTGTTATCAAACTGTGATTAGTAAAAGGTGTGCTATTAAACTGTGACTAGTAAAGGTGTTATGAAATGGTGATTATTAAATGATTGAAGGCCTATTATTAAACGGTGATCAGTAAAGGTGTATCATTAAACTGTCATTAATAAAGGCGTGTATCATTAAACTGTGTTTAATAAAGGCGTGTTTTTAAACTGTGATTAATAAAGGCGTGTTTTTAAACTGTGATTAATAAAGGCGTGTATCATTAAACTGTGTTTAATAAAGGCGTGTTTTTAAACTGTGATTAATAAAGGCGTGTTTTTAAACTGTGATTAATAAAGGTGTGTTTTTAAACTGTGATTAATAAAGGCGTGTTTTTAAACTGTGATTAATAAAGGCGTGTTTTTAAACTGTGATTAATAAAGGCGTGTTTTTAAACTGTGATTAATAAAGGTGTGTTTTTAAACTGTGATTAATAAAGGCGTGTTTTTAAACTGTGATTAATAAAGGCGTGTTTTAAACTGTGATTAATAAAGGCGTGTTTTTAAACTGTGATTAATAAAGGCGTGTTTTAAACTGTGATTAATAAAGGCGTGTTTTTAAACTGTGATTAATAAAGGCGTGTTTTTAAACTGTGATTAATAAAGGCGTGTTTTAAACTGTGATTAATAAAGGCGTGTTTTTAAACTGTAATTAATAAAGGCGTGTTTTTAAACTGTGATTAATAAAGGCGTGTTTTTAAACTGTGATTAATAAAGGCGTGTTTTTAAACTGTGATTAATAAAGGCGTGTTTTTAAACTGTGATTAATAAAGGCGTGTTTTTAAACTGTGATTAATAAAGGCGTGTTTTAAAACTGTGATTAATAAAGGCATGTTTTTAAACTGTGATTAATTAAGGCATGTTTTTAAACTGTGATTAATAAAGGCGTGTTTTTAAAGTGTGATTAATAAAAGTGCGTTTTTAAACTGCGATTAATAAAGGCGTGTTTTTAAACTGCGATTAATAAAGGCATGTTTTTAAACTGTGATTAATAAAGGCATGTTTTTAAACTGTGATTAATAAAGGCGTGTTTTTAAACTGTGATTAATAAAGGCGTGTTTTTAAACTGTGATTAATAAAGGCGTGTTTTTAAACTGTGATTAATAAAGGCGTGTTTTTAAACTGTGATTAATAAAGGCGTGTTTTTAAACTGTGATTAATAAAGGCATGTTTTTAAACTGTGATTAATAAAGGCGTGTTTTTAAACTGTGATTAATAAAGGCGTGTTTTTAAACTGATTAATAAAGGCGTGTTTTTAAACTGTGATTAATAAAGGCGTGTTTTTAAACTGTGATTAATAAAGGCGTGTTTTTAAACTGTGATTAATAAAGGCATGTTTTTAAACTGTGATTAATAAAGGCGTGTTTTTAAACTGTGATTAATAAAGGCGTGTTTTTAAACTGTGATTAATAAAAGCGCGTTTTTAAACTGTGATTAATAAAAGTGTGTTTTTAAACTGTGATTAATAAAGGTGTGTTAGTGTTAGTAACGGTGATTAGTAAAGGTGTATTATTAAACTGTGATGAGTAAAAGCGTGTTATTAAATGGTGATAAGTAAAAGCATGTTATTAAACGGTGATTAGTAAAGGTGTGTTATTAAACTGTGGTTGGTAAATGTGTGTTTTTAGACGATGATTAGTAAAGGCATGTTCTTAAATGGTCATCAGTGAAAGCGTGTTATTAAACAGTGATCAGTAAAAGCGCGTTATTAAACGGTTATCAGTAAAAGCGTGTGTTGTTCAATTGTGTCGTTAAACAGTGATTACCATACCATATATTGCCTTGATGCTGTGTGGACTGTGCTTCCCTGCTGACATACCGACCTCTGCTCGCTTGTACATGTTGCTGTGTTTGAACCTGGGGAGTCACTGCTGGAATATTGTTATGCATCTGGAAGCCATTTGCACACAAACAGACAGCAGTCCCTAAGTTTAGTTATTTCGTTAAGTATATGTGTATAGTTAGAATCCATCCCCTGTGTCTAACGGGAATTTCATGTTTGCGCTGCGAGTTATTTTGTAGTTTTTTTTTTTTTATATTCCCCAACAACAACATCCTGCTTCGTTCCGCCACCCAACCAAACCTTCGTGCACCGACTCCATTATCCATGTGTTTTTGGCTGAAGGCATGGGCGGAGCCTCCATCGCCTCAGATCGAGGCTCCGCTCCGAAGAAGGGCAGGGAGTGTTTCCTCCAGCCAAGGGACGAAGAGCGAGCAAAGCCGAGGCGCTCCAGCCAATGGGAAGCCAGAAGGCCAGAAACAACTACAGAGCCTCTTCGGGGGGGCGGGGGGGCGGGCCACCGACACACCACCCATCCAATGGGAGGCAGAGTTACCTCAGGATGGATCCCTCCCACCTCGCAGGAGGGGTTGAATAATTGTCGGTGCGATCTGTCTGGGTCGTTGGCTGGTCTGCTGGCCATCTTCCGTCTTGGTGCTGGCTGGCATCTGCCGATTCGTCTTGGTTCCTTGGCGCTTGGTGCGAGGTTGTCCATGTGGGTATGAGTCCCACCGTGGTGGTTGGAGCATCCGATCTTCCCAAGCCTTTCCACAAGAATCCCGAGATCCACAAGGGCAGGTCGGCAAGCTGTGCGAACGCGGCCAGGTATCAGCAGAACTCTGACCCTCCAGTTCGCCTATCCTCCCGGGCTGGAGGTCCGAATAAAGGCCGGCCGGCCCCATTTCTTTTTGGGTGTGTGTGTCTGTCTGTGACCAGTCTGATAAGTAAAAATTGTATAAGTGTTGAATGCTCATTGTACATTTTCCTGCATATTCCAGATTAAGTCTGCTCTGTCTCTCTCCCTATTATAAATAAACCCCTGTTAAATGCTCCAGCTCATTGCCTGTAGTTTCTATCATTGACCCAGCACGGTGCGGGCATGAGTAATAGTGAGGCCGTTTGTGCCGTAAATTGTCATTTGGACTGGCGTGGCTTTGGTAATTTCCGCTTGGTTACGCCGGACCCGAAGCAATAACGACTCAGTTCGGACAAAGCTGGCCGAGGGTGTGGCTTCCCCGGTAGTTAGGTGGCGTGAGTACTTAGGTAAATTGGAATAGACAAGTGGACCCTACCTCACGCCGTCAAAATATTGGCGACCATGGTCCTTTAAGCGACCCGTCGACTCCGGAGTTATCCGGGGTGACGACCTTTCAATTCCGGTGTTCGGTGGGAGATGGCCCGACTGGTCCATCTAGCGGTCGTCCACGCCACCGAACCTGGCACTACAACAATATATCTGTCCGAGTTCTTCCCGACATCTTTGTTCTTTGTTCCTTTCATACTTATTTCTACTTTTTCACATTTCTCTTTATTAACCTCCGCCATCTTCGAAGATGGATGGAGGTTACTGTTTTCACCCCTTTCTGTTTGTTTGTTTGTTTGTTTGTTTGTTTGTGAACAGTATTACGGAAAAACTCCTTGACGGATTTCGACGAAACTTGGTGGGGGGGGGGGTTATGTATGGTCCAAGGATCATGCCATTAAATTTTGGACTTGGTCCCCCCCTGCCCCCGCCCAAAAAAAAATGAGAGAATTTTTTTTTTGCATTTCTGCATGTTTTAAGTGATTTCCAACCCCCCCTCCCCCCCCCCAAAAAATAGTGAAAATTTTTTTTTGCATTTCTACATGTTTTAAGTGATTTCCAACCCGACCAAAAAAATTGTTACCCCCCCCCCCAAAGCAAGAAAAAAATTTTTTTTTTTGCATTTCTACATGTTTTAAGTGATTTCCAACCCCCTCCCCCAAAAAATTGTTAGAGAAAAAAAATGTTTGTTTTTTTTGCATTTCTACATGTTTTAAGTGATTCCAACTCCCCCCAAAATAATTGTTGGAGAAAAAAAAAATTTTTGCAACTTTTTTGCAACAAAATTTCTATTTCTTTTTTTGCATTTCTACATGTTTTAAGTGATTTCCAACCCCCCCCCCCCCAAAAAAAAAATGTTGGAGAAAAGAACTATAACTGTCAGCACTGTTGACATTATATTTAATGAATAAGATATAAGGTTCACTTGAGTGACCCAGCAGTATTGGCGGCGGAGGTTTTGCACTCTCCCGAGTGCTTCCCCTCTAGTTCATTCTGTTCTGTTCCTGCGTATGTTAGCTTGGCCGCCAGGTAGCTATCATTTCTTGGAACACAGCTGTTCCGCTGATGCTGTGCCCCTCTACCAGTATACTGGCACTCATTTCGCCGACCTTGGAAGGATGACAGACTGAGTCAACCCCACCTGGTGTTAATTCAGCAGCCAACGGGACTCGAACTCGGACCCTAAGATCCTAAACCAGCCTCCCTAACCACTAAGCACCAAGCCAACACCAGGCTTACTTTATTCATTCTAATTCTTGCTTTTTATTCTTTCATCTCTCAATTCCTCTCTTTTGTTATCTACCTCTCTCGGGAGAAGTGAATTTTTGCAGAAAGTTTTCTCTAAGGCTCACTTGGCTGCACTTGGATGGGTTTGAGGATAGAGGAGTAGCAGCTGAAACCCAAATCCTATCCAGGTTCCTCCTGATGGCTCCATCTTTGTTCTTTACTTCTTCGGGTTCCTTCTGACGACTCCAATGTAGTCTTTAGTCTTTAGTCTTCCTTTGATAAGTAATGTTGTATTATTAAACTGTGTTAAGTGAAGGTGCATTCTTAATATTTGATTATTAAAAGTGTGATCTTAAACTTATTGCACTATTAAACGAGAACTGCACTCTGTAGAGCGCACACATCCGCCAGGCTGATTAGTTAACGTTTTGTATCCCACTGATCGGCCGGATATGGATCGGGATCTGAACCAAAATTGAATCAGATTGTTCTCGTCACCTCATCAACTCATCCACATAGTTTTGCCATAAGTCGTCCACTACTTTTTGAGATATGCTGTTCACAGACAAACGTTCGGTGGTGGAGGTAAATATATTTTTTACTTCTCTCCCAATCTAAATAGAGAATGTCTGTCTAATTTGTAAATGGAGGTAAAACAAACTATTCCAGTGCCCCTTGCCCTCTCACCTCGTGTTTTTGTTGTTGTTCTCCAGTCGAGATCAATACTCTGTAGCTGCCACCACCGATAGGCTAAGTGGAGGACATGACCATTTGGTTAGCTCCCTATGATTGAGCATTTACTCAAGGACTGAGCAAAAGGACTGGAGATGAAATGTTTGCATTTTCCTCACTTACTCACTTGAATAGAATTCTACCCCTTGCACCTGTAATTTCAGGTCAAATTTCAGCCGTACCCCATTAAACACTCATTAAAGGACCAGGAAATAAAATGGACCGTTTCAACCACCTGGAGTATGAAGTTCCTTTGCTGGGATTTCACGAATGACTGTGAAATGCATTGTAAGTGCAGTGTGAGTGCTTGGCTCCCACTCCGTTGATGGCTCGAGCAGAAGCTCGGCTATATTAACAGCTGCTGCTCTGCCCTGCTTCTGCCTAAATGTTTTCGCTCTCCCTAGCAACCTGGAAACAATGTAAATGAGTAAACGTGAGCAGGTTCGTGCAGAAACCTCTTTGCACCGGGTCACGTGATCTCTTTCGAACACAATGCCAACCAAATGGGAAGCTCTCGGTGGTCAACAGAGGATTGTCGCATCAATAAGTGGTCGGTAAATGGTGTCGCCAAAAGACGTACAAACTCCAAATGCAATGCAGTGACTTTCCATCACAATTGCTTCGGTGTCATGATGTTTAGCATAAGAAAAGGGGAATTCAATATGCCACCTGTGCTTTCCAAACAAATCCTGGGGCTCAAACGCATAGCCTGTTCTCAGATAGGAATGAAACCAAAATGGCAATTTCACTTTCCTTCATGATACAAGAAGCCAGGAGAGAGCGTCACGAGGAGTGACGCTTCAGATGGATTGGTGTACAAGGCAAATTCAGTGGTGGAGAAAATGGAGAGGCATTCCAGAGGTCCCCACAGTTCAAATGCACCTGAAGGCAGCTGCAGTGCTCAAGATGTGGATTCTAACCTCATGGAAAAGAGAATTACCATGTAGCTATCAAGTAGTAAAAATGGAGTCCTTCAGGGATAAGGAATGTTCTTTCTGTTTATGCTCACACATGTGAAAAATCCATACCATTTGACTCTTTGTGCCCTCAGGGAATCTCATGATGGCCCCTAAAACGGTATCTGTGAACTGCTGCCCCCAAAATCTCCCAAATCGTTGCTTTCAAGCCCGAGTGGTATTCATCATATTCTTCATTTTTATACACCGCACAACCCTAAAGAAAAATTCAACAGAATATCTCCATGAAATCTTGCAGTCGAACGTAATCCCGCATCACATACATAAAATACGTACACACACTCTCGAGGGCAGTGTGAGATAACACCCACAATTCCCCATAATATTAGGGAACCCAAAAAGTGTTTATTTTTTTTTTGGCTTCCCAAAAAAGGGGGAATCCCCAAAAAACGTGTTTATTTGAAAACTTCACACCAATACTCATCAAATCTGCCGGCATAATCCGAACAACATTTCATCAAGCTGAGATTGGGTTGTGGAATGGCGTTTCAAGTGAGGGAGAGAGAGAGAGAGAGAGAGAGAGAGAGAGAGAGAGAGAGAGAGAGACAGAGAGAGACAGAGAGAGACAGAGAGAGACAGAGAGAGACAGAGAGAGAGACAGAGACAGAGACAGAGACAGAGACAGAGACAGAGACAGAGACAGAGAGAGAGAGACAGAGAGAGAGAGACAGAGAGAGACAGAGACAGAGAGAGACAGAGACAGAGAGAGACAGAGAGAGAGAGACAGAGAGAGAGAGACAGAGAGAGAGAGAGAGAGAGACAGAGAGAGAGAGACAGAGAGAGAGAGAGACAGAGAGAGAGAGAGAGACAGAGAGAGAGACAGAGAGAGAGAGAGAGACAGAGAGAGAGAGAGACAGAGAGAGAGAGAGACAGAGAGAGCGAGAGAGAGAGACAGAGAGAGAGAGACAGAGAGAGAGAGAGAGACAGAGAGAGAGAGAGACAGAGAGAGAGAGACAGAGAGAGAGACAGAGAGAGAGACAGAGAGAGAGACAGAGAGAGAGAGAGAGAGAGAGAGACAGAGAGAGAGAGAGAGAGACAGAGAGAGAGAGAGAGAGACAGAGAGAGAGAGAGAGAGACAGAGAGAGAGAGAGACAGAGAGAGACAGAGAGAGACAGACAGAGAGAGAGACAGAGAGAGAGACAGAGAGAGACAGAGAGAGAGAGACAGAGAGAAAGACAGAGAGACACAACCGGCCAGTCGGTCATTCCATCCCTGTTGGCCAACTCGGCCTATAAGGAAGCACAGATTAAGTCATCTTTTGTATACATCCTTTAAACTTGAAGATGATTCACTTCCAATCTGATCTGAATGACTGGTGAAGTAAAGTTACATCTCCATGGAGGGTCTACTTCACTGATTGATGGCATGCTTCAAATTCCACCTCAAAGCAGTCCATGTAGCTTGTAGGACTATTCTAGCCTAAAGGTCCAAAGTTGAGCTTTCCCAGCGACCTTCTGGGATCAGTGCATTTACTGATCTGATTTACGCAGCTGTCACGTCTGCAATGATGGTGCCTTTGTGGCAGCGAGAAATGATTTTCCAATCTCTGTTCCGCCTGTTTTGCACATTCTTGATCGAGCAATAACTCTACCATCTATAAAGATTGAGCAGAGCACGTGATTTTCAATAGGAAAAAACAAACAAATAAACAAAAAAAACCCCACACAGCCCATCTACATATTTGTGTGCAACTTTGGGGTGGGTGTGCATCAGCCACTGTTACCTCCACCACTGAAGGTGGACAGACAGGGCCGTATTTAGAGCAGAGCCAGTGGAACACATGCTCCATGGTCTCCACAAAATGGGGCCTCCACATTTTTGTGAAAATGTTTTTTTTCTTTAAATAAGTACCAACAATTTCTGTCCAATTTTTAAAACGGTAGTACTTTTAATGAAATCAGGAATTTTGTCAAAAAAAAAAATTCTAAATCGCATGTTGACCGTGTTCGCTTTAACAAAAAGATCGAAGCTCTGCAGAGGACAGTGGGTTTCAGTATGGCTTTACAGGTGGAAAAAGCACACCAAGTACTGGCGGAGGGTCTTGAAACGTGCTGTCAGTGTTATCAAGTTCATCGCAGACCATCAAAGTGAGCTTCCCCCACAGCAGCAGCATGATCTTGTGTACCTCATGATTTCATGGAGATGGTTCCATCCGATGTATATATTACATTGTTATTTCCAAAAAGTAGTTGTGGTACCTAATTTTTAAAATTTTGGTGAATAAAGAATAATTATAGTCATAAAAAAAATGCTTTTCATTCCATGAAAAATATGATAACAGTAATTTTTGTAATGTAAATTCATACAGTAAACAACATATCTTACATGCAATATCACAAGGGGCCTCGACATACGTGCTCCAGAGCCTCCACATACCTAAATACAGCCCTGTGGATGGAGGTTACGTTTTCACCCCATTCTGTCTGTGTCTGTGAGCAGGATATCTGAAAAAAATTAATATAAGGACAGATTTGGACGAAACTTGGTGGACAGGCTGGGTTTGTGGCAAGGACGAAATGATTCGATTTCGGTGCAGATCGAGATCCGAATACAACAATGCTTTAAGTGGTTCTTCACCATTGAGAGATGGGAGCCATCTCTCAGAGATGGGCTATGTGGAAAGTTTGTTACTGTCGAGACAAGAAATGGGTTGCCAGTCGTGACAGATGTGGACTTCACACCAGATGACAACCAACTGCCTGATGACGACATATTCACAGGTCAAGTTACAAGAGAAAAACTCGCCAACCTTGAAGGAGATGAGGGCATGTCTCCACAGAAGCGGAAATCTTCCTTCAAAGGTGTGAGAAAGTTCTGCACCATTGCTGCCAGAGAAGCAATTAAAAAGCTTCCATGGAATGATGACCACGACATGCTGAGACAGACAAGGTTTGTCAGTTTTGTGACAGAGTCATCCACATTTGAGGATGTCCTATTTTTTTGTGAAGAGATATTCTCACCTCCTACCCATCAAGTGGATCTACTTCAAGAGGAGTTCACGGAATACCAACTCTTGGATGAGACGGATATTCGTCGGAGGTATGGAATGACGTTTAGCTGGATGATAGCAATGTTACACACAGGATGGACAAGATTTGGGGACATCCTGCAACCTGTAAGCTCGCTGGTGACAAACATGGCAAACAAAGATTTGCAGAAATTGTGCATTTGGCAAAATTGGTTCTTGTTATCCCCCATTCAAATGCTGGGAAAGAAAGAGTGTTCAGCATGGTCAGAAAAAACCAAAACTGACTTCAGGAATTGTTTGTCCTTGCATGGTACCCTTTCACCTCATTGCTGACCATAAAAATGGCGAACCCAGAGTCAGTGAGTCCTTGTTACAAGTGGGAACCCTCCAAGGAACTGTAAACCAAAGCAAAGAAAGAGTGCCACCAAGTTATACAGCAAACTCCACAATTAGTGATGGACTATATTTCAGTGATTATTATTCACAATCATGATAACTGAAAAACTGAATCCTGTTAAACATGACCATTGTAAATGTAGATTCTTATTGTTTTGGTAAAATTGATTTTGATTATAGACTGGAAATAATTAATTTCACCATTAAAATATGTCTCTAAGTACATATAATATGTGAATATAAGTTTGGAATACTGAGTGACCATTATTAGTTTGAGTTCAGTATAATTGTGAATATTTTTCTCCTCCTTTGCTACTTTAATAAGATTTATATCCACCAAAGCTCTCCATTGGGGTTCTATTTTATGAGATTTGTTCTGGGCAGGGGGGCTATGCCCCCACCAGAGTATTGTCCTGGACATGACTGTGGCTTGTGGCACTTGGACCCCAGTTACGAAATATTCGCACTCCTTCAAGCAGATTTGGGTTGATAACGAGAACAATCCGATTAGATTTTGGGGAAGGTCCAAATCCAGATCCAGCCTATCAGTGGGACACAAACGTAAACTGTTCAGCCTGGAGGAGGTATGCGTTCCACTGAGTGTAGTTCTAGTTTCTTATGTTATAGATAAGTAAGTGCTCTATTATCAGCTTCAGCTGTCCTCGAAAGTCTAAACCATTACATTCATCAAAACACAGGAATCACACAATGTATTCAAATGATTTAATCACAGCATCTGTTCAGAGTGTGTGTGTGTGTGTGTGTGTGTGTGTGTGTGTGTGTGTGTGTGTGTGTGTGTGTGTGTGTGTGTGTGTGTGTGTGTGTGTGTGTGTGTGTGTTGTTGCGGGCCGGGGGTTGGGTGAGAAGACCACTAGGGGAGAAAGCTATCTCGGGCTCCCACCAGACTCCCCAGAATCGCAGGCCGTCGCACACGGATAACTCCGTGATGCGGCGGGTCGCTAACCGACCGTATGCGCCAATAACTCAACCACATGACCTAGGGCCCTCCGTCTATGGGTTAACCAGGTTACCTAATTAATCACGTGACCCAATTACCAGGGGGCACGCCCTCGGTACGCCTTGTCTGAACCGGATCAACTTACTGGATCAGATGCAGCTGAGCAACACTGCCAAGGACGTACCGGCTAAAAGGAAGAGATCGTTGGGAATAAAGTCCCGGATAGGTTAGGACACGGACCATGCTGGATCAATGAAAGAAAAGACAAAAAAGAGCAAGCAACATTTCTACCAAATGATTTATTAACAGGCAGGTGAGGAAAGATATGTGGCACAGTGAATGTAGTTTATTGTTGTGTGTAAGCAGAGATAGGAAGAAAAGTGAGGTGCGACAATAATACAAGCAACTTACAAAAGCAGACAGCAGAGTTATCCCAATAGAATTCTTCTACACACTTAACTTAAACAAGAACAGGTGCCATGACACACACACACACACACACTCACACACACACACACACACACACACACACACACACACACACACACACACACACACACACACACACACACACACACACTCACACACACACACACACACATCCCGATGAAGAAGAGTTAATGAGAAGAAAAAGGAGAGGAGATGAGGCTAACGGTCTCTCAATACCTTTCACAATTGACCGACCGTGCCACACAGTACGTTGTGGGGAGATGCTCCGCTGGGTGATACCTCCCTGACAGCTGGCGCGTCGTCTCCCGCTTCGTGGCAATTCGTGCAGCAAAGCGTTGATCCAGAGAATCGGGCGTGACCGACAGGCATGAAGGATGGACTTTGGGTGGAGTCAGAAGCCAGTGGGTGGAGAGAGGCGGAGTCAAAAGCGAGTGGGTATTGTGGCAGACAGGATCAAGCAGGTGGGTGGATGGGCAGAGTCAGCGACGAGTCAGTGAAGAAGGGTG
>NC_140970.1:90513991-90521491 GCF_056783735.1 Eptatretus burgeri | reverse complement strand
CTTCTCTAGAGACAGCTTTTATTAGACAAGGTCAGAGGTCAAGTTGACGATTTCGTAAGTAGCAGTGTATGACTGCTTGTTACTTACGAAATCTAAAGATTTCGTAAGTATATTGATGACTTCCGTCCTCTGTTTGTTTCTTTGTTTGTGTGTTTGTGTGTTTGTTTGTGTGTGTGTGTGTGTGTGTGTGTGTGTGTGTGTGTGTGTTTGTGTGTTTGTTTGTAGGCACCATAACTCGAGAACAGCAGAAGCTACCAATGACAAATTACACCACGTGATTCAGGAGGGTGATGGCTGGCGCTGATTAGATTTTGGTCAAAATCGGTCAAAGGTCAAGGTCACAGTGAGGTCAAACATAATTCCGTAAATTCATGTGGAGAAATGGAGTATTTTTGCTTCGGTCGACGTTACGAGTTCGTTTTAACTTTGATTTTAATTTTGTCTTCGGTTTTTGCGATCGCTTAGGACGCTTAAAACTCGGTTGTCAAAATTCTGGTAAAAATCGGATGTTTTGAAGACGTTTTAAGATTTTATAAAAAAAATATTTCACTCGCCGCGTCACAGCTCGTCACGTGGTGCAGCGCGCTCTAGCAGAGGAATCGTTGATCACGTAATGGTTTTCCGTGTGCGCGCTGACGGTGTTTTCGATAAAGATGGTGTTTAAAATCATTTTTTATCGCAATAAAGGTTATCGTCGCATGCCTGACTCGCTAAGCCGTCAGATTATGTAAAGGTTGTTGGTGGATGGCCGAATATTACGGTTTTGTGACTTTGATAAAATAATATAAAATAATTGCGTGGAGAAATGGAGATTTTGCTTCGGTCGACATTACGATTTTTGATGGTTTGGTACAGAATCATCGTAGAAACTTCTGGTTTGTGTCGCTACCTTCTCTAGAGACAGCTTTTATTAGACAAGGTCAGAGTTCAAGTTGACGATTTCGTAAGTACCAGTCTATGACTGCTTGTTACTTACGAAATCTAAAGATTTCGTAAGTATATTGATGACTTCCATTTCTGTTTGTTTGTTTGTTTGTTTGTTACTTACGAAATCTAAAGATTTCCTAAGTATATTGATGACTTCCGTTTCTGTCTGTTTGTTTGTTTGTTTGTTTGTTTGTTTGTAGGCACGATAACTCGAGAACGGAATAAGCGACCAATGTCAAATTACACCACGTGATTCAGGAAGGTGATGGCTTGCGTTGATTAGATTTTGGTCAAAATGGGTCAAAGGTCAAGGTCACAGTGAGGTCAAACATAATTCCGTAAATTCATGTGGAGAAATGGAGTATTTTTGCTTCGCTCGACGTTACGAGTTCGTTTTAACTTCGTTTTTTAATTTTGTCTTCGTTTTTTGCGATCGCTTAGGACGCTTAAAACTCGGTTGTCGAAATTCTGGAACAGCGATGAATAACTGATATACATATATATATATATATATATATATATATATATATATATATATATATATATATATATATATATATATATATATATAATAAAAAATAATGTCTTTTATCAGATTCTTCTGAAAAGTAATACACCTATTATCTGGCATATCCTGCTGGTACTGAATCACTTTTTTTAAAATAAAAACAAAAAAATGGAATTTTTATCAGAAATCTAGTTTTTGTCTGGGACTCATTATCTGCAAACCACAGTGTAAATTCGTAGACCACAATGAATTCAGAATTCAAGCTCCCCTTGGGCTTCTGACTGATTCATGCTTTTATTAGACAAGGTCAGAGGTCAAGTTGACGATTTTGTATGTACCAGTCTATGACTGCTTGTTACTTACGAAATCGAAAGATTTCGTAAGTATATTGATGTGTTCCGTTTGTTACTTACGAAATCGAAAGATTTCATAAGTATATTGATGAGTTCCGTTTCTGTTTGTTTGTTTGTTTTTTTGTAGGCAGGATAACTCGAGAACGGAAGAAGCTACCAATGTCAAATTACACCACGTGATTCAGGAGGGTGATGGCTAGTGCTGATTAGATTTTGGTCAAAATCGGTCAAAGGTCAAGGTCACAGTGAGGTCAAACATTCGATTTTTGATGGTTTGGCACAGATAACTCGAGAACGGAAGAAGCTACCAATGTCAAATTACACCACGTGATTCAGGAGGGTGATGGCTAGTGCTGATTAGATTTTGGTCAAAATCGGTCAAAGGTCAAGGTCACAGTTAGGTCAAACATCCAAAAAATAACTCGAGAATGGAAGAAGCTACCAATGTCAAATTACACCATGTGATTCAGGAGGGTGATGGCTAGCGCTGATTATATTTTGGTCAAAATCAGTCAAAGGTCAAGGTCACAGTGAGGTCATATATTCGATTTTTGATGGTTTGGTACAGATAACTCGAGAACGGAAGAAGCTACCAATGTCAAATTATACCACGTGATTCAGGAGGGTTATGGCTCGTGCTGATTAGATTTTGGTCAAAATCGGTCAACGGTCAAGGTCACAGTGAGGTCAAACATTCAATTTTTGATGGTTTGGAACAGAATCATCGTAGAAACTTCTGGTTTGCGTCGCTACCTTCTCCAGAAACAGCTTTTATTAGACAAGGTCAGAGGTCAAGTTGATGATTTCGTAAGTACCAGTCTATGACTGCTTGTTTGTTTGTTTGTTTGTAGGCACGATAACTCGAGAACGGAAGAAGCTACCAAAGTCAAATTGCACCACGTGATTCAGGAGGGTGATGGCTAGTGCTGATTAGAGTTTGGTCAAAATCGGTCAAAGGCCAAGGTCACAGTGAGGTCAAATATTCGATTTTTGATGGTTTGGTACAGATAACTCGAGAACGGAAGAAGCTACCAATGTCAAATTACACCACGTTATTCAGGAGGGTGGTGGCTAGCACTGATTAGATTTTGGTCAAAATCGGTCAAAGGTCAAGGTCACAGTGAGGTCAAACATCCAAACAAATGTTATAACTCGAGAACGGAAGAAGCTACCAATGTCAAATTACACCACGTGATTCAGGAGGGTGATGGCTAGTGCTGATTAGATTTTGGTCAAAATCGGTCAAAGGTCAAGGTCACAGTTAGGTCAAACATCCAAAAAATAACTCGAGAATGGAAGAAGCTACCAATGTCAAATTACACCATGTGATTCAGGAGGGTGATGGCTAGCGCTGATTAGATTTTGGTCAAAATCAGTCAAAGGTCAAGGTCACAGTGAGGTCATATATTCGATTTTTGATGGTTTGATACAGATAACTCGAGAACGGAAGAAGCTACCAATGTCAAATTATACCACGTGATTCAGGAGGGTTATGGCTCGTGCTGATTAGATTTTGGTCAAAATCGGTCAACGGTCAAGGTCACAGTGAGGTCAAACATTCAATTTTTGATGGTTTGGAACAGAATCATCGTAGAAACTTCTGGTTTGCGTCGCTACCTTCTCCAGAAACAGCTTTTATTAGACAAGGTCAGAGGTCAAGTTGATGATTTCGTAAGTACCAGTCTATGACTGCTTGTTTGTTTGTTTGTTTGTAGGCACGATAACTCGAGAACGGAAGAAGCTACCAAAGTCAAATTGCACCACGTGATTCAGGAGGGTGATGGCTAGTGCTGATTAGAGTTTGGTCAAAATCGGTCAAAGGCCAAGGTCACAGTGAGGTCAAATATTCGATTTTTGATGGTTTGGTACAGATAACTCGAGAACGGAAGAAGCTACCAATGTCAAATTACACCACGTTATTCAGGAGGGTGGTGGCTAGCACTGATTAGATTTTGGTCAAAATCGGTCAAAGGTCAAGGTCACAGTGAGGTCAAACATCCAAAAAATGTTATAACTCGAGAACGGAAGAAGCTACCAATGTCAAATTACACCACGTGATTCAGGAGGGTGATGGCTAGTGCCGATTAGATTTTGGTCAAAATCGGTCAAAGGTCAAGGTCACAGTTAGGTCAAACATCCAAAAAATAACTCGAGAATGGAAGAAGCTACCAATGTCAAATTACACCATGTGATTCAGGAGGGTGATGGCTAGCGCTGATTAGATTTTGGTCAAAATCAGTCAAAGGTCAAGGTCACAGTGAGGTCATATATTCGATTTTTGATGGTTTGGTACAGATAACTCGAGAACGGAAGAAGCTACCAATGTCAAATTATACCACGTGATTCAGGAGGGTTATGGCTCGTGCTGATTAGATTTTGGTCAAAATCGGTCAACGGTCAAGGTCACAGTGAGGTCAAACATTCAATTTTTGATGGTTTGGAACAGAATCATCGTAGAAACTTCTGGTTTGCGTCGCTACCTTCTCCAGAAACAGCTTTTATTAGACAAGGTCAGAGGTCAAGTTGATGATTTCGTAAGTACCAGTCTATGACTGCTTGTTTGTTTGTTTGTTTGTAGGCACGATAACTCGAGAACGGAAGAAGCTACCAAAGTCAAATTGCACCACGTGATTCAGGAGGGTGATGGCTAGTGCTGATTAGAGTTTGGTCAAAATCGGTCAAAGGCCAAGGTCACAGTGAGGTCAAATATTCGATTTTTGATGGTTTGGTACAGATAACTCGAGAACGGAAGAAGCTACCAATGTCAAATTACACCACGTGATTCAGGAGGGTGGTGGCTAGCACTGATTAGATTTTGGTCAAAATCGGTCAAAGGTCAAGGTCACAGTGAGGTCAAACATCCAAAAAATGTTATAACTCGAGAACGGAAGAAGCTACCAATGTCAAATTACACCGCGTGATTCAGGAGGGTGATGGCTAGTGCTGATTAGATTTTGGTCAAAATCGGTCAAAGGACAAGGTCACAGTGAGGTTAAACATTCAATTTTTGATGGTTTGGTACAGAATCATCATAGAAACTTCTGGTTTGCGTCGCTACCTTCTCCAGAGACAGCTTTTATTAGACAAAGTCAGAGGTCAAGTTGACGATTTCGTAAGTACCAGTCTATGACTGCTTGTTTATTTGTTCTTTGCTTTAATTTCAGAGTACATTGAAACATTAAACTGCTTAAATTTCAGTAAAAACTGGAAAAATTTGGGTGTTCTACATGATGATGACCACTCGCATGATGACCACTCGCACCAGATCTTCTTCACGAGAACCTCCTTGAGTTGACCTTTTGACCTCAAAAATAGTTTGTTTCCAAATTCAGTGATGCACTATGGAATTGCTGCTTAATTTTCAGGTTAATCGGATGAAAATTGACCGTTTTTCAGATTAAATTTTATTTTTGAAGTTTTACCTTGAGTTGACCTTTGACCTTTTGATCTCAAAAACAGTTGGTTTCCCAATTTAGTAATGTACTATGCAATTGCTGTGTAATTTTCAAGTCATTCGGATGAAAAATTACGATTTTAGAAATATGACCTCAAGATGACCTTTGACCTCAAAATCAAAAGGCTTCTCAGTTGAGACTACCTCCACAACTTGGTAAAGTTTCATGATGATCGGTTTAGAATTGTGGTCTGTAGGCGACAAACAGAATGAAAAATCACTCATGGAGTGACACTTGGTGAAACGGAACGGCACTCGCTGGAGAACATACCTCCACCAGGCTAAATAGTTTACATTTTATGTGCCACTGATAGGTCGGATCTGAATCTGGACCTCAACCAAAAATCTGATCTGCTTGTTCTTGTCACCTCACCAACTCATGCACAACTTTTTGAGATATGCTATACAGTATATCGTTTTTGGACCCATCTCTCAATGGTGAAGAATCACTTAAAAATTCTCTTATCCGGATCCTTATTTGGATGTTCACCAAAATTGAATCAATTCGTCCTTGTCACACTCCCAACGTCCTTGAACAATTGCTTGAAAACTGTGGCCAAAAATCGTGCGACAAACAAACAAACATAGACAGACAGACAGACAGACAGACAGAGACAGGCAAATGCTGCAGACCAACATACTTGGCAAAAAAATTTTTTGCCAAGTAACAAACAGACAGACAGGGGTGAAAACATAACCCTCTTCCTCCTCCGGTGGCGGAGGTAAAAATCTTCCTTACCTGATCCACAACTGAAGTCAAACTAACAGGTCCATAGTTTCCCAATTCTTCTCTGGATCCTTTCTTAAATAATTGTGTTACATTTGCTACTCTCCAATCCTCCGGTACCTGTCCTGACTCCAACGAACTGTTAAAGATATATGTTAACATCTTGTGAATCTGCTCTACCCCCTCCCTCAATACTCTTGGATACATATTATATGGCCCTGAAGTTTTAAAATCTCTAAGCTTTCCCAGTTACTCCTTCACATCCTCCACTCCTACTTGGATCTCATCTTAAAGCCCTTCTTCACGTCCGACATAGATATCGATTATTGTTGGAAAATTTAAATGGTGGTAAAAGTTATTTTTACAGCACAGTACAGCCTCATGCACCAAATTGTGACGGTTATCAGAAAGGTTCTGGACTTGTGACGTCACAATTTGTCGACTATGCCTCTTCTTCTTCTTATTATTATTATTCTGTCATATGCAGCGCAAGGCTGCAAGGGAGGATGACTGGCTGAGGGCATGGCTGTGCTGCTGATGCCCTCTATAGGTTAGGACGGGAATTTGCTATTTGTTCAGGATGCCGGCGATAGCTCGCCACCCTTTATGAAAGGCATCGTGGGATCTTTAACATTCACCATCCGAGGGACGGCACACACATTGATGGATCACCCTGCCTGCAAAACACTGGGATGACGGTTTATAACTGGGTCAGGATTTAAACCCAGGCCAGACAGCTTAGAGGAAATTGTGCATCCCTCAAGACTCTAGATCATCCTGCCAGGCTGTCTACTGTGCTTTTGTTTTGAAGCAAAATAATGGTTTAAAAACCCGACGAAAGAATGTTTTCATCACATTTGGCAACAACCCTTAACAAACGTTGGGAAAATGCTTTGTGTTCGCTCGGTTTTTGAATGGAAAAGAAATTGAACAATCAACCGAAGCAGAGATCAATGCTCAGGGAGCAAACAGTACGACTGGCAAACTGCAATTGGCATGGATGGCATTCTACCATATTAAATACCAGCAAATACAACCTATCGCTTCACACATCACTGATGGGAATATTGGGGGTGGGGGGGGAAGAGAGGGGAGAGGGAGAGAGGACGGAGAGAGGGGGGGAGAGAGAGATGGGAGAGAGAGAGAGAGAGGGGGAGAGAGAGATGGGAGAGAGAGAGAGAGGAGGGAGAGAGAGATGGGAGAGAGAGAGAGGGGGGAGAGAGAGAGAGGGGGAGAGAGAGAGGGGAGAGAGAGGGAGAGGGGGAGAGAGAGAGAGGGGGAGAGAGGGAGAGGGGAGAGAGAGGGGGAGAAAGGGAGAGGGGAGAGAGAGAGAGAGAGAGAGGGGGAGAGGGAGAGGGGGAGAGGGGAGAGGGGGAGAGAGAGAGGAGGGAGAGAGGGAGAGGGGAGAGAGAGAGAGAGAGAGGGTGGAGAGAGAGAGGGGGAGAGAGGGAGAGGGGGAGAGAGGGAGAGGGGGAGAGAGGGAGAGGGGGAGAGAGGGAGAGAGAGAGAGAGAGAGAGAGAGGGAGAGAGA
>NC_140970.1:90506491-90508991 GCF_056783735.1 Eptatretus burgeri | reverse complement strand
GCCGATTCCTAAAATTGGCTGAGCACTAAGAGATTATATATCTATACTAGCGATACCCGTGCACATGCACGGGATAGCAGTGCAACATAGCTGGTAGCAGACGACAGACCTTACACGGGGAATGACAAAAATACGCATTGTGCAAAATGCAAGTGGTACTATGGAACGCCAAAACTTTCCAAACATTGTCGGCATGTCCGCTAAGTGCCACAGCAATTTCATTGGGATCGTGTGACGGCGAGCCGAGTTTTTAGTGTGCAAGCTTGGTTATATCTTCTTCTTCCTCTTTCGGCTTGCTCCCGTTAGGGGTCGCCACAGCGGACCAACTGTCTCCATTTCGCTCTATCCTCCACATCTTCCATTGACACTCCAACCACCCGCATGTCCGCCCTCACTGCATCCATGAACGTCTTCTTTGGCTTCCCTCTTCTCCTCCTGCCTGGCGGCTCCATCTTCAACATCCTTCTCCCGATATACTCCGTTTCCCTCCTGTGCACATGTCCAAACCATCTCAATCTCGCCTCTCTCACTTTGTTTCCAAACCGTCCTACCTGCGCTGTCCCTCTAATGCACTCATTTCTTATCCTATCCATCCTCGTCACTCCCAACGAGAATCGCAGCATCTTTAACTCTGCCACCTCCAGCTCTGCTTCCTGTCTTTTTGTTAGCGCCACCGCCTCCAAACCATACAACACAGCTGGTCTCACTACCGTCTTGTATACTTTCCCCTTCACTCTTGCAGCTACCCTTCTGTCACAAATCACTCCTGCAACTCTTCTCCACCCACTCCATCCTGCCTGCACTCTCTTTTCACTTCTCTCCCACACTCTCCGTTACTTTGGACAGTTGATCCCAAGTATTTAAACCAATCCACCTTCCCCACCTCAACTCCTTGCAACTGCACCATACCACCACCCTCCCTCTCATTTACGCACATGTACTCCGTCTTACTCCTACTGACTAACATTCCCCTTCTCTCCAGTGCGTACCTCCACCTCTCAAGGCTCGATTCAGCCTGCTCCCTACTCTCCCTACAGATCATGATGTCATCCGCGAACATCATGGTCCATGGAGACTCCAGTCTGATCTCGTCCGTCAACCTGTCCATCACCATTGCAAACAGGAAAGGGCTCAGAGTCGATCCTTGGTGCAATCCCACTTTAACCTTAAACCGGTCCGTCATTCCTACCGCACACCTCACCGCTGTCACACTGTCCTCATACATATCCTGCACGATCCTCACATACTTCTCCAACACTCCCGACTTCCTCATACAATACCACAACTCCTCTCTTGGCACCCTATCATAAGCTTTCTCTAAATCCACAAACACACAATGTAACTCTTTCTGGCCTTCCCTATACTTCTCCATCAACATTCTCAAAGCAAACATCGCATCAGTGGTGCTCTTTCCTGGCATAAACCCATATTGCTGCTCACAGATCGTCACCTCTCCTCTCAACCGAGCTTCCACTACTCTTTCCCACAACTTCATGGTGTGGCTGAACAACTTTATCCCTCTGTAATTTCCACAGCTCTGCACATCACCCTTATTCTTGAAAATCGGAACCAGCACACTTAATCTCCACTCCTCCGGCATCCTCTCACTTTCCAAGACTTTATTAAACAATCTGGTTAACAACCCCACTGCCATCTCTCCTAAGCACTTCCATGCCTCCACTGGTATACCATCTGGGCCAACCGCCTTTCCACTTTTCATCTTCTTCATAGCAGTCCTCACTTCATCCTTACTGATCCACCCCACTTCCAGATTCACTATCTCCACCTCTTCCAACCTTCTCTCTCTCTCATTTTCTTCATTCATCAGCTCCTCAAAGTACTCCATCCACCTTCTCAACACACTCTCCTCGCTCATCAGCACATTCCCATTTGCGTCCTTTATCACCCTAACCTGCAGCACATCCTTCCCAGCTCGGTCCCTCTGTCTTGCCAATCGGTATAAATCCTTTTCCCCTTCTTTTGTATCCAACTTCTCATACAGCTCGTCATATGCCTTTTCCTTGGCCTTAGCCACCTCTCTTTTTGCTTTTCGACGCCACTCCTTGTACTCCTGCCGACTTTCTTCATCTCTCTGACTATCCCACTTCTTTTTCGCCAACCCCTTCTTGGTTGGTTATATATAACCAACTTGGTTATATATATATATATATATATATATATATATATATATATATATATATATATATATATATATATATATATATATATATATATAGTTAGGGATTTCAGTATCAGATCTGACTCATGCACACAATATTCATGGTCTCAGACAGTTATTTCCATGAATGCATGTCCAGGGTAGACCCATCCTCTTGTCTGGTGGGATTCTAACTTTGATGCATTGGAGAAGGGTATGGAACAGATTCCCTTTCTTATGGGATGGCCTTTTCCTCTTTTCGACACGTTAATGCCTGCGAGAGAGAACCGTTAGCCCAATGGAGGCTCGTTCTACCCCCTTTCCATCGGGACGTATTGGCTT
>NC_140970.1:90491491-90501491 GCF_056783735.1 Eptatretus burgeri | reverse complement strand
TGCAGCTTTCCTTCACAGGGAAGCTCACCGGATGACGGGATTGGGGCAAAGCCTTCGGGACCCCCAATCTTTTATGATAGGAGGGAAACCACGGGGTACCATTCCCGGGTCAGATTGCGAGAGAGTGTGTCGGAGTGGTGCTGAGGTGCCGTCCACCAGACGGCAGTCTCCTTGGGTTAACCTGAGGCGGTCCCTTCGGGTGGGTTCCTGGAATGTCCTATCCCTAAGAGAGGATGATCAACTGTCTCTGTTATCATCTGAGCTCAAGCGTTTGGACATCGGGATTGCAGCTCTCTCTGAGGTTCGGACACCGGATTGCAGCGAGATCATGGTGGGTGGTTACACCTACTATTGGTCTGGTCGCTCTGATGGTTACCATACTCAAGGAGTTGCTGCAGCTGTGTCGAATAAGCTGACCCCAAAGATAATTGAGGTAACACCAGTCAATGAGCGTATTATGAGATGAAGGATTCGTCACTCCTTGGGTGTCATTTCCCTGGTCTCTGTATATGCTGCAACTGAGGCGATGGATCTCACCGTGAAGGACCCATTCTACGCCGCGCTCGAATCTGTGGTTGGTCAGTTCCCCAGCCGAGATACACTTCGAGTCTTGGGGGATTTCATTGCTTCGACTGGAACTGATAGGGATGGTTATGAGACATATGTTTGTCCCCATGGGTCAAGAACGCTGAACCTGAATAGCACTAAGTTCCTTGACTTTGCAAGAAGTTATGGACTTCGGATGGCTGGTTCATGGTTTCAGCCCCCACAAGCTCATCTCTGGACTTGGTATTCCAATGCTGGCGGTGTGGCAAAGGAGATTGACCATGTGCTCATTGATGGTCGCTGGAGGATGATCCAGAACTGCAGGGTCTACCGGAGTGCTCAGTTCCTCAACACTGACCACAGGCTTGTTGTAGCAACTCTTAAGTTGCACCTTAAATCCAGGAGAATGGTACCATCCCGGCCTCGGCTGAATGTTGACAAGCTCAAGGATGAGAGGGTAGCTGAGGAGTTTGCGAACAGGCTGAGTGGAGATTTGGTGGTCCTGAAGAGTTGTGGAGTGCCTTCAAGACCACCATCCTTGATGTTGCCGGTCGATGTCTTGGAACGCACCGGAGGGCGAAGAAGAATTTTGTCTTGAGGGACACAGGATACCATTGCTCAGAGTGGCAGGGCCAGGCTGAATGGCAGAGCTGAGCTGTTCCGGGAGCTGAGGCGTAAAACTTTCCGTGTGCTAAGGGTAGACAAGGAGGCCGATGTGCGAGGAATCTGTGAGGGGGTAGAGCGTCATCTGTGGTCAAGTGATTCTCATCCTGCTTACAGGGGAATTCACACATCGCGTTCGTCCAAGCCCATCCCTCGAAGCACTGCAGTGAGAGCAGAGAGTGGTGGGCTCTTGACAGAGGAGTCTGAAGTGAAGGCCCGCTGGGCTGGTTACTTTGAGCGGCTGTACCAGCCTGATCCACCAGCTATCGAGTTGGATGTCAGGGGTGTTACTATCCCTGTTGCTGACCCTCCAGTCAACTGTGGTCTACCTTAGTTTGTGGAAACACAGGCTGCAGTGAACCGGTTGAAATGGGGTAAAGCTCCAGGGATCTGTGGTATCCATGTTGAACTTCTCAAGGCTGGTGGAAATGCTGCACTCATGTTGTTACATGGAGTTCTGTGCTCTGCCTGGAACACAGGCATCATCCCAACTGATTGGAAGAGAGCCTTCTTGTCCCTCTCTGGAAAGGGAAGGGTGATCGCCAAGACTGCAACAACTACCGAGGGGTGACGCTGCTCTCAGTGCCGGGCAAGGTCGTTGCTCCGATAATTCTTGATAAGGTTCGCCACCATCTGCTTGAGCACCAGCGTCCAGAGCATTTCGGCTTTACACCAAAGAGGTCAACGATTCACCATATCCTTGCTTTTCGGGTCCTCACCGAACACAGACGAGAGTTTCGGCAGGGGCTGCTTGCAGCTTATGTTGATCTCTGTAAAGCGTTTGAATCAGTGAATCGGGATGCCCTCTGGAGGATTCTTGGTCTTCGTGGGTTGCCACCAAAACTGATTGATCTGATGTCTGAACTCTACTCTGGTACTGAGAGTGCTGTGAGATGTGGTGGTACCATCTCTGACTTATTTCCAGTTGTTACTGGAGTTCGTCAGGGGTGTGTACTGGGCCCCACACTTTGTAGCACTTGTATGGACTGGATTCTGGGGAGGTTGTCAGAGAGATCAAGCTGCGGTGCATCGTTTGGGAATGTCGAGATCTCTGACCTTGATTTCGCAGATTATGCAGTCATCTTTGCGCAGACTGGATATCCTTTTGGGGGCCCTCGAGGTGCCGAATGAGGAGTCGGAGCCGCTGGGATTACGGGTTTCCTGGGTCGAAACTAAGATCCAGGCTTTCAATGACATCTTGGATGCTGCTTTCCTGTCTGTACCTGTTTGTGGCGAGGATGTTGAGGTCATGGAGAAATTCACTTACCTTGGCAGTAATATTCATGTCTCTGCTGGCTGTGAGCCAGAGGTCAACAGACGTCTGGGTCGGGCCTGGGGAGTCATGGATTCACTGCATTATCGGGTTTGGCGCTGCCGGTACCTGTGCGGGAGGACGAAAGTCTGAGTCTGCAGGTCCTTGGTGCTTCGAGTCTTGCTCTTGGGGTGTGAGACAGAGACTTAATTCCTTTGGTACCAGGTCTCTTCGGAGAATCCTTGGCTATTGCTGGTCAGACTTTGTGTCCAATGAGCGGTTGCTGAGAGAGAGACTCAAGTGAGATTTGTTTCCTGCATAGTCCGTGTGCGTCAGCTGCGGCTGTGTGGACATGTGACTCGTTTTCCTGATGCTAATCCTGCTCACCAGATTATCTCAGCGAGGGAGCCTCGTGAGTGGAGGAGGCCAATGGGGCTATCACGTTCCTCGTTACAACGGGTTGATCATTATCTCAAGGGGATGGGCCTGGCATCTGTCTGGGGGATGGCCAGACAGAGGCCCCTGGAGTACCGGCGGAAAGTAGAGCAGCGACGCGCTGCTCCGGCACATGATCCCTTACCTGACCTGACCTTTATTCTATGTGGAAACCGTTTGTTCACTGGATGGTCCTGCTTTGACTTCTAAACCCGTGGAACGACTGCTGATGGTTGCAGTTGTCGAGTCTGGTAAAAAAAAAAATTGTTTTGTGTGCTTCAATGCTCACCTGTGCAAAACTAAGGAAGAAAAGTTGGCGGTTGGTGAAATCCAGTCCAGGCAAAGTCTGTTCCTCCCCGTTCTTCTTCAGCCATTCCTCGTAAGCCTGAAATGAACCATTTTGAGAACAGAATTGTGAATGGCTCCAATGAAATGAGTTTCACGATTTTTTTAACACGACTTTGATACGATATCCAAAATGCTCTTGATCAAAAATTAACATACCAAGCTTTATGAAGTTTCCTCCGGAGAAAACATCTCAACTTCTCGTTAGCAGAGTACCCACCCTACGGGCGATCTTGTGCCAAGCAGGCAGCATGTTCTTCTGATGCATACCTTTATTTGAGTGGTGTATAGGCAACTGACAGCTGCCTCAATCTCTTCCGAAATTAAAAAAAAAAAAAAAAAAAAAACTTAAAAACCCGGGTTACGTGTCTGAAGCAAAAACATTCCTACTGATTTTAATTCAAAACACATCACTGCTCTGGAAAATGTGGAGACAGGAATACTGTACTGCTACTGTAAATAGTGGGGACTTGTAAATGGTATCCTCTCCCACCTGGAGCGGTACTACACGATACGCATTTACATAGAGAATTTGCGCACTCGCGCCCCCCCCCCCTCCCATGACCATCGGAAAAGATAAAACTTCCCTTTTTGCACTAAATGGGGTCATGCTGATCTGATGTAGCAAGTCTGGGTGTAATCAGCCAAGAACTGCAGGAGGAGGAGCGCGATAAACAAACAAACACACACCGATCCGTGAATTATAGGAAGGATGTACCATGTTCTATACAAAGAAGTTCTGCTGAAGAAGTTTCTTGGTTGGGGTTGTCGATGTAAGTAGGTATATCCAGACTAGATAGCTCAGAGGCAAGTGTGCATACCTCTATGTCTTGGCCATCTTGTCAGCCAACAAGTTATCAGTCCACATAATTATATTATTCAGCCATTGGTGGTCATCTACATATTATACATGCAAATGTCCCCCCCCCCCCATTTTTAAAGCCACCTCCTCCTTGCCTTTTGCATATACTGTATTAGCTTTGCCTCTACTCACTAAACCTTCTTTTACTGATTAACACTGACAGGCCAAGTATAATAGATCACCACCGATCAACTCGTCTGAATGATCAAAACTGCAGCTCAAGCATGCCAAACGTCCAGTTTGTGTTCCATGGATTGAACTCAAACTCGATATACTGTGGCACGACGCAGTCTCGTGTGTGGTGAAGGTACACGGAATTTGTCTGAAAATTCTGTGGTTGCTTACACCAAGAGAGCTAAAAGGCAACCTCAGCACGAGCCACACATTCTGGCCAAAGTATTCTTGGCAGACACCTTTGTTCTTCTGTGTGTTATTTGCCAAAGTTCTGAGGTTGGCACAAGATGACGAAGATGTCTCCCTCCATCTTATGTAAAACTCAATGTTTTATTTATTTCTCCATTTGTTCCATCTACATGCGGTGTTCCCTTCCACATTTACCCGTTCCTCATGCTGGGTAAGGATGTACATCAAAATAGCTGGATCTGGAAGATCCCAGGTTATGACAATTATTATTAGTGGATAAAGCTTCCACACTGGACCCTCACCCGAAAAGCCGAGTTTAGGCCATTATTGTCTGCAATGTTCTCTCCAAGGGTCTGACGTCCATCCAGCTGTTCTCCATTCACAGCGAATGTGCCATATTGTCTCTGCACACAGGCAGTACGCTTCCAAAATGCTTGCACACTGCTATTACTCCACCATGGCTCGAGGTTTCCCTCAGCATTGTACTGTCGACCTGGCGAATTAAAGACACAAAACAGAAACTGAGATGTTGCTATAAATTTTAAAACATACTTGTACCAAGTTTAATTTATATCCCTGAACCCAAATTTAAAGTATTAAATAAAGGATCATTGGTGTCTCCCGTGGTGAGGCTGAGTCTTTGGGTCTCACTCTCTCACCGCAGACAGGTCGGTGGTCTTTCTGTCTTCTATGGTCTCCTCTCCGGTCTCGCCCCCCCCCCCATCTGTCTGCGATATGTCGTCCCCCCCCATCTGGTAAAACTAACAAAATCAAGAATCACTGCTCACCTTCACTCTTTCATACCTCTTTTTTTTATTTTTAAGGTTTTCGATGAATCCAATATGGCTGCAAGACCATGTGACCTATTAATTATTCATGAACATTCTGATATCCCCAAGGCTTGGGGAACATGTGGGTGAAGTTTCCACTCGATCTGTCAAGCTGTTCTGGAGAAGATTTTTAAAGGTTATTCTTCTAAAAAAATCATAGCTGCCAAACCATGTGACCTATGATGTCATAGGTTGAGAACTTTTTGTTCCACTTGGATATGCGATCAAACCTGTAAAGTTTTTGCCTCGGCCTGTTCAGCTGTTTTGGACAAGGGGATTTTTGAAGGCTTTTATGTTTAAAAAAAAAAAAAAAATTTGAAAGGCTGCTGAACCATGTGACCGATGACATCATCAATTTTTTCCCCCAGACAACTTCGCCCAAAATGACCCTCAAATTTTTTTCAAACTGATCGGATAAAGCATTCGACATGTGGAATTCTGACGTCATAACAGAGCCACCTGTGACATCATCAAAAACAAAATCACAGTTATTTCCCATGGGGAGTACTTGACATGTGCCAAGTTTCAAATTTTCTTCCATGGAGCGGTTTTGGAGATGCAGCGGTCCATAGTTTTTCTTTTTTCCCAACATGGTTACGTGATCAATGACATCATAATTATCATGAAAAAATTACACATAAGTAGTCAGTCGCACCTTCGGTGAAAAATTTGCGTCAATTGGATAAGCGGTTTCAGAGAGAAAAAATAAATTACTACGGACGGATGGACAACCAGAAAACATAATTCCTTCAGTGACTTCGTCAGCGGAGGCATAAAACTATTTTTCTACATCAAGTAATCCCTTTGGGAAGAGCAAAATGGCCAAATTACTAACAATCTACTTTGAGCTACAAAGGAAGTTTAAGGAGACCACGGGTTGCCGGAGTTAAACACTTAATAATAATGGCTTTGGTGGAAAGTGTGATGGAAATGTGGAAACATAGCTCTGGCTTTGCACACTGCCGATTGGAGGTATGGTAGCAGTCCGAGGTTTGAGGACACTGGAACTGGAAATCGACATCTCAGTGATGGGTTCAAATCCGGCTGAAGACAGCAGTATTAAGCATTTGGATTCTCAGCTTCTGAGACTCGTCTTCGGTAAATTGCCATGCTGCTATCAGACTGTTTGTAAATACCTAGCCCGCACATCAAAGACTTTCATGGGATGGACAATCTGCCTGACCTGCTTCGTCTGGTCTGCACGTGATGCCAATCCACAAATTGTGGTTCAATCTTAATACCCTCAAAGTAAGTAATTTGGGACGGGTATTATGAAAGGGCACCATTTCACAATTGCGACTCAACCATAATATAATCCTGACACAAGCAATCATCCAACCAGCAGATGAAGAAGCATTGGCCACAATCACCTCATGGAAACTATTTCTAAAAGGAAGGAGATGCATTGTGAAGCTGATGAGATAGCATACGACGAGACACAATGAGAAATGCATCAGCAGGTTAAATAATTAATCTTTTGAGTGCACTGCACAAAAGCGACAAGAGATATAGAGTAGATAATCAAACAAAGTCTTACCTTTATCATCAAAGGCATGGGTCAGCTCATGACCCATGATCATCCCGATGCCACCAAAGTTTAACGATCTGGGACAAAAACGCATCAGATGGTCACACACTCCCACCACATAAAAGATACCTGCACAGTGCAGTCTACCTGACTTGTTTATGATCATATTTATTCAATACTCCAATTGTATCCCTTCTCCATGAGTAAAGGTCTGCATTTACAGCTCCCCAGGGTCACAGGGCTCTTACCCAGCATGCACAAAGTTGAATGTCTCATTAACGTCATTGTTCATATTGAGTGGTCGCTAGAGTACCCTTGTTGTTGGGGTGTGTGTGTGTGTGTGTGTGTGTGTGTGTGTGTGTGTGTGTGTGTGTGTGTGTGTCTGCAACGTGATGCTCCACAACACAAACCAGCAAACCGATTTCGATGAAACTTGGCGAAAAGGTGCCATATGGGCTGGGAGTGTGCGCGTTTGAGTTTCGTTGCTAAGGCCTAAGTCACATTTACCACGGCGGCCATGGGGTCTCCAAAATCTACGGCCACAAGCAATTATACGGCGACCGCAGTATTTCCCCGGTCACACAATGTCGCAGTCACATATGTTTTTATTTTTCGGGGAGCCGCACGGCGTATTTAGAAATTGTGGAGACCGAAAACATGGGGTTGCTGTACGGTCTTTGATTTGATGTCGCACGGTGACCTTAAGGGGGCCCTGCGGCGGCCATATAATTTTCAAGGCAGCCTCAAGGTGCCTGCAAAACGACCGCAGGAGGGCCCTAAGGCGAACGTGCGGCCAGACGGACGGTAACGAGTGGGTTCATTTTTTTTTTTTTTTTTTTTTACCAGTTTTTTTTTTTTTCGGCTTGTCGAATTGCTACGGCGAACGTAGAAATGAAAAAAAGTTATAACTCCGCGTTATAATTCCACGGCGACCCCTATGGCCTGTAAAAGATAGCCAAACGGTGTAAGGCCACCCTGATGCCACCGCAGAAACTCTGCGGCCGCCGCACGTTTCTGTCAATTCAGAGGGCGTACGGCCGCCGTATCCTCGCCGTTGAGCAAATGTGACTTAGGCCTAAGCAACCATCCGTTGCTATGCAGTGGCCGAAAAACCACGTACGGTATTTTCAATACTTGTCTTACAGTTTTGAATGTGGAGAAACCTGACTGGGGAATTAAACACTTCAAGATATTTAGAAAATTTTACTCGAGCCGATTTTTGGTTTAGGTTTTATTTTTCAAATGGCAGTCCTTCAAAAATCGGGTGTCTATTTACCGTCATTTTTTTGTTTGTTTGTTTGTATGTCATGGACAACTCTGGAGGCCAGAGGAGTCAACCGATTTTGATGAAACTTGACAGGTAGATTCATACCAGGATCTAGTTCTATGCTTTTGAGCACCGTTGCTATGGACACCACCGTTGTCTAGCAACGGGACTTTGAAATGTTTGAAAAATCATAAAACATTTATTTTTTCGAAAATAAAAAATGGGCTTCCAGGCTTTTATGCGCACTATAAATCAACCTCTTTGTCAAAAAAATTCAGCCCGATCCGTCAAAAACCGTATGACTAGTATGCAATTATGTAGCGACCACCCATGTCGCCTACCGGCTTGTTTAATTATAAGCCACTTTTGTCACTGCAATATTTATTTTTCTTGACGATGCCATGTTATCCTCTTTAACTTCTTGTGACGTCACTGGAGAGTTTTATAGTGCTCTGATGGCATAACCCCAAAAGCACCACCCCCATGGTCTTTTGACAAGGCGGAGAAGTCCTGCTTTTCACGCAACACCGGTCCACTGGCTTGAATCGGTCCTGCATTTGAAGGTGTCGCCCATGTACTGTGGATGCAAATCGGTCGCCTCCTTCCGTAAACAGTAAGTGTGCCATTTCCCTATGAGAGTTTTATTCTAAAACAATAACTATACTACAACAATCCATTCGGAATAAGTGTGTGGGGGGGGGAGGGGTTGGATGAGCAAAAAACGATGAGCGAGGATGGATCCAACATGGTGTGCACAACATACTGAGGAAAGCCACTGCTGAAAAATGGTGGTTGCAGGATGCCGGCAGGAAACACTATGTTGTTGCTGGTTGAGGAATAGTAGGCGTTAACCGTGGTTGGAGTCATGTTCCACCTGAGGGCGATCGCACAAGGAAACAAATTAATTTTGATCTTGTCTCAAAAACAAAATGAAAAATCTTTTCCGATGATGCAGGGCTCATGGAGGAGTTTGTAAATTTATTACATGGAGCAGAAGGCCATGAAGAGATATCGATGTACTTTTTCATGAATTACAAGAAACTGACACAAACTGACACCAAATATGGGATTTGACCCTGATATTCCAGCATCATAGTGTGGACCCTGGGATGATGAAGGACAAGACAAGCTGTGTTCCAATGAAAATGCCAAACAAGTGAACCAATTTTGAAAAATCTCCGATCATGGGACAGCTAGTTATTATACACACAAATATGACAAATTTTGAACAAAGCCACCCCCCCCCGGTCCCCCTCCAAGGCCCTAAACTCCACTTATTACCGTATGCTCCACAAATGTTCGTCTGTCTGTCTCTCTGTCTCTCTCTCTCTCTCTCTCAAAAAAAAAAAAAACATCAAATAACTCAAATCTGAATGCAAGGTCTTGAATTAATAAATTCGAATGCTAAGCAGGTGCACCAAATGGCTAATGACATTTATTTTTCACATTACTAACTGTGTGTAAAGTATCACGTGTCATGCAGGAGTTGGAAGTGCTCTGTATGTGGGTATGTGAAAGCATGGCTGGGAAGATTGCTGGGATGAAGAAGGACTAAGGAAATAACGGCAGGATAAGACTTGGTAAAGTTGACTTGATCACCGATAGTGAACAAGTCAACTTTACCCTTTGGCACCGAGCAATTAATCCATTGTCTGAGGCCCTCTCGATAAAGCTCAGTTTCTGATGCAGAAGCATTCTCACTGTTAGCACCATCTTTGATTTTTGTCAGTCTCCCTTTGTATGGGGGGCGGTAGAGGGGGGTGGTCAGGGTGGAGAAACCTTCATGCAACTAACTTGTGAATGAAGATGGCCCATGACGATTACATTGAGGATCCGATGCTGTGTGGTGGAGTACCAATCCTACTTGAGATATCGTGGAAGAGTGGACCCTTGCTCTGTTTGGTGTACA
>NC_140970.1:90321491-90486491 GCF_056783735.1 Eptatretus burgeri | reverse complement strand
AGCGAAGCCGAGCACGGCATCAGTATCGTCAATGCAGAATTGCCAGCGAGGTGTGCATGATACCTTGGAAGCGCACGCATGGTAGTTTCGTCAGATTAGGTACCGATAGATTTTGTCAGTTTTGATAGCTAATCGTCATTGTCCTCATAAAATAGTATCGGCAAGAGCAAAATTTTTACAACACTAGTGCAAGTGAGAAAGGATGAAAACTCCGATGCCAAATTATGCACAACATGCACGACATGCACGTACACATACAGCCACCTGACAAAATACAGGCTGTCCATTAAGTCCTTGAGCAAGTTTGAAATTTTATGACTTTTCATGTTCACCTGATAGAAACAAAATGTGGATAACTTGTACAAGCAAGACTATGCTCCCTGCCACGTGTTTCGAATGTGCGACGGTTCTTTAATGATGTGTTCCCAGACAAATGGATCGGTGGACATGGACCAAATGCCCGGACACCTCATTCGCATGACCTGTTCCACTTGGACTACATTTTATGTGACGATGTAAAACTGTTGTTTACTCATCAAAACCACATTGTTTGGATGAACTTGGGGCTACTGTCACAAATGCAACTCATTAAATTACTCGGTAGCAGCTGGAGAATGTTTTCAACAAGTTGGAAAACCCGATTGAACGATGTGTTGTTGCGAATTTGGAAGCTAACTGCACACAACAGCCAGGTCCGATAGATCATCTATAACGATAAGTATGTGTTTCTAGTTCGGGTCCTGTCCTATGTTTAATGGGTGATTAATTGTATGTGCACTGCGAGTTATTTTGATAGTTAGGATTTAAATTACCAACAACAACAACAATGACACTTGCCCTCGCTTCCTTCCACCATCATCCACCAGCACCATTGCACACGTGCGTGTCAGCACGTACGTGGGTGGAGTCCAGTGTGCTAGGTGGGGCTTCTCTGGACGTTGGTGTGCTGGCTTCGCCCCAAATATGGGCACAAGCGTTACGCTCTGGCTTCGCCCAAAATATGGGCACAAGCGTTTTCGTTCTGGCTTGGCTCCAAATATGGGCATAGAGCGTTCTCATTCTGGCTGGGCTCCAAATATGGGCATAGAGCGTTCTCTCTGCCCAATGAGGGAGTGTGAGCGTGGGATAAGAGAAGCACGCGTGGGCCAAACGAGAGTTGTAGAAAGTTGAGAATTGTCTTCTGGTCTTCGGACGTCTGGTGGTCTTCTGAAGTCAGTCGTCGCCTTCCTGGGGTCCCGCCAATAGAGCGTCTTCTCTCGTGGCCTGTGTGCCTGCGAGCTTGTCCCGCGAGGATCACCTGCCTGGGCTTGGAGCGGCATTGTGTGGCTGGTTCGAGTCCTGCCACACCGGATTGTCAAAGACCGCACGAGGCGGAAAGGTCCAACAATAGGCTCTGACCTCCAGCTCGCCTTTCCTCCAGCTGGAGGCCTCCAATAAAGACCTGACAGGTCCGTTTCTTTTTGGGTGTACGTGTGTGTGTGTGTGTGTGTGTGTGTGTGTGTTTGTGGTGCCAGTCTATTAAGTAAAACTGCATAAGTGCTTGTACATAAATTGCTATTCCTTCATTATTCGGTTAACTATGCTATTCCTCCCCCGCCCCATTATAAATAAATGTCCCTTTTGTTGAATGTTCCAGCTCATTTCTGTGTTTCTTTCATTGGCTTGGCACAGTGTGTATTGAGGAATAGCAAGGCCGTAAATTGTTCATTCGGTCCGACGGGCCTTGGTAATCTCCGCTCGGGTGACACACGGTTCGGGCTCGGTAACGGCTCGTTCCGTTCGAGGTCCGTCGAGGGTGTGAATTACCCGGTAGCTTTGTCCGCATGGGTAATTAGGTATATTGAAGTTTGGCAATTGACCCTACCCCACGCGGTCGAATTATTAGCGATTCATGGTCCAGTAAGGGACCCGTGGCTTTCGGACTTATCCAAAAGGCACGACCTTAATTCCGGTGTGTTCGGTGGAGCCGACTCTACTGCTCCCTCTAGCGGTCGTGCTCGCCGCCGATACCCGGCCCCACAACAGTATTACGGAAGATGGCGGTTATGTTGAAGTCTAAACATTTGAACTGTATTGAGTAAATACTTGATTAATGATGCTTTTTTTTTAATACACCATTAATAACTTGTTTCCATCATGTGTACATCAAAGGTTACAAAAGCTCAAAGTTACACAATGACTTTATAAACAGCCTGTAGAATAATGTATCCATTGAAAGTGTACACGACAGCATAAATGGGATTGATGATAAACAATATTTACAGGTTGAAGGTTTCATTG
Organism: Eptatretus burgeri; assembly: GCF_056783735.1. Classification (NCBI taxonomy): domain Eukaryota; kingdom Metazoa; phylum Chordata; class Myxini; order Myxiniformes; family Myxinidae; genus Eptatretus; species Eptatretus burgeri. The sequence goes on along the minus strand of NC_140970.1, from coordinate 90,484,211 downwards.
TACCTTTTTAGCACCAAGCAAGGTCTCCAGAAAGGCCTCATGAGCTGCGCGGAACCGTCGGTCCATCATCGGAGTTAATTTCATCACAAGTTGCCAAAGAATGTACGTGTGCAGCACCCTGTCCAAGGGAAGTCATGTCTCAAGAACATAATAACTTAACATAGGCACAAAAAAATGGGCCAAAAAACACTTTTGGACCACACTTGTTTCAATCCCGTCACCACATTATTGTGGAGTTCTGGTCACTGTACTACAGGGGACCAAAATAATCTTACAAGAGACATTAAATGGTTTTAAGAGAATCAAGCACTTATCCAACATGTTTGGTGATAGGACCAGAGTGTACGTACAAGAGAACAAAAGTAAAACAGAATAGTGGGCTTTTTTTCAGGAGGACCGGTGGGTGCAAGAGCAATAGAAGATAAAAAAAATAATAGCAGTTAAAAAAAATGAAGAAAACAATGAAAAACAAGAGCGAAAATTGCATTGCGAAACATGTCCCATTCCGATGTGATATTTACAAAGTCCAAAAAGGGCATAACTCTGAAAAATTAACGAAACACCATGAAACTTGAACTTGTTCTATAACTTATAACTAGAAGGGCAATCTGTGGAGCGTATACCTCCACCGCGTAATTCCTGATCCACGCGAACATATCGGGCACAACACATTTTTGAAATATCATGCTATACACTACCGGTCAAAAAGTTTTATAACACCCCCATTTTTCCAGTGTTTACTGAAATTTAAGCAGTTTAATGTTTCAATGCACTCTGAAATTAAAGCATAGAACAAATAAACAATTGCAGATAAAAACAGAAATCATGGAATTGCTTTGTTGAACAAAATTTAATCTAAATTTTTGACTCATCAAAGTAGCCACCTTTAGCAGATACAACAGCCGAACATACTCGTGGCATTCTTTCCACAATGGAAATCAAATATTGTTCGGAAAGTTCTTCCCAACACTTACAGAAGTTCCCACAAATGTGTTGCACTTGTAGGTTGCTTTGCTTTTCACCCTTCTGTCCAGTTCATCCCAAACCAGCTCGATGGGGTTTAAGTCTGGAGCCTGTGCTGGGAATTCCATGATTTGAAGCCTACTGTCTTGTTCTTTTCTTCTAAGGTAGATCTGACATAACCTGGAGGTATGTTTTGGGTTGTTATCTTGCTGTAGGATGAACCCCTGACCCAATAGACGTAGACCAGAGGGTATTGCATGTCGCTGCAAAATGCTGTGGTAGCCCTTTTGGTTCAAGGTGCCAGTCACTCTGTGCAAGTCGCAGACTCTGGATCCAGCAAAAGAGCCTCAGACCATCATGCTTCCTCCTCCATGTTTAACAGGTGGTGTCACACACTAGGAACCATCCTTTCGCCTACTCGACGGCGTACACAAACCTAAGTGATGAACCGAAGATTTCAAATTTTGATTCATCGGTCCATTAGACCTTACAGTTTTCAGTAGTCCACTGGCGGTGCTTCATGGCCCAGGCAAGCCTCTTTTTCTTATTTTGCCATCTTAGAAATGGCTTTCTTACTGCAACTCAACCTGCCAAACCTGCAGCTCGAAGTCTTCTCTTCACAGTTGAAACTGAGACTTCTTTACTTCGACCAGTGTTAAGCTGTCCTTGAAGCTCCTGTCATGTGAGCCGCCTATCGCGCAAGCTGTTGACTCTCAGAAACTTGTCTGCTGATTGTGTTGTGGCTTTGAGTCTGCCAGACCTCTTCCTGTCAGAGTTTCCTCCGGTTTCCAAGTGCCTTTTGATGGTGTAGAAAACTGTACTCACTGACACCTTGGATTCCTTTGCAATTTCTCCAAAGGAAAGACCTACATTTTTAAGGGTTATAATGGTCTGTCTGTCTTCCTTTGGTAATTGTCTTTTTCTCACCATTATGACACCAATATACTACTTCCTGTAGTGCAATATTGTCCAAATAATGCTTCAGAGGGTGAAGCAACAAAGTCTGTTCCAACACTGCTTTTATACAGACAGAGGGTTTGTAACTAATCAACAAAAGTTGGGACACCTGTAGGAATTGTTTGCATCAACTTTCAAGGCTTAATTTACTTCCATTGCTACAGAACAGCTGCAGTTGCTAACCCATTACTTGTTTCCTGAAAAGGGCCTTTTTAACAACTCTGAAATTTACATTATTTTTCAGTTTTTGGTAACCTAAACTTTTTTTTAACCTCTGGCAGTTTACCGCTTAGCTTTGTACCATTTCAGGTTATTCACTGGACTTGAACTGCTTAAATTTCAGTCAAAACTGGAAAAATAGAGGTGTTCTAAAACTTCAGACCGGTAGTGTGGATCGTTTTTGGCCCCATCTCTCAATGGTGAAGAAGCACTTTGAAAATTAAAAAATTCTCGCATCCAGATCTTCACGAAAATCAAACCAATTCGGTGTGGTTACATCCTCAACCTGTCCACCAAGTTTCATCCGAATCTGTCCACAACTTTTTGAGATATCATGTTATATATTAGTGTAGCCCTATCTCTCAACGGTGAAGAATCACTCCAAACATTATGAGATCCGGATCCGGATCTTCACCAAAATTTAATCGCTTCGTCCTTGTCACACACTGAACTTGTCCACAAAATTTCATCCGGATTCATCTAAACTTTTTGAGATATCCTGCACACAAACAAACAAACAGACAGAACGGGGTGAAAACATAATCTCCTTCACCTTCAGTGGCGGAGTTAATAAAGCCAGGTACGAAGTTCCAGTTGAATATGTTAAAGAGTAAGAGAAAAAAAAAGTTTGAGAAACCACAGATGGGACAGACGGAGAGCAAACCTATAATCCTCTCTGGTGAAAGCATATGGGGACTAATAAGTATTGGGAGGCAGACAAGTTTAAAAGTACAGCTGAATCTCAATCGTAGAAACATGGGTATACCTGTTATAGTTCTTGTGTGAATTCATTTCATGTGGGGCGATGAGTTTATCAGTCTGCTCGTTTCATCGAGTTATCCCCGTTTAGTCTATAATCTTTAACTTTGATTTGACATTTGTGTCTCAATACGAATATGGGACTTTCGAAATGACGTGTGAATGCAAAATGAGGCCTTTTGCACACGCGCTATGTGTGTGTCTGTGTTTTTACATCAATTTGGTTCTGCTCAATTTTGACCTGCCATTCCTTGCGTGAAATCTGCAATTTTCAGCATTTATACGAAAAAGTGGCAATTTTGATATGTTTAACCATAATTATGTTCCTGAATGCAAATCGCACTCATGAGAATATAGAAATATGAGAGGAGTCGGGTTCGTAGCATTTCCTGTTAATACAATTATCTAGCAGCGGCCGTGCTTATAGCTAACACACACACACACGCTTCACCTAGTTCGCCTTCCCAAAGACACAGACGTTTAACGTCCACCAACTGATGTTGGCAGACGGGACGCCCAGTTTAACGTCCATCCGAGGGACGACATACATTGATAAATCGCCCTACCTGTGAAACACCGGGATGACAGTTTATATCTGGGACGAGATTTGAACTCAGGCTGGACAGCTTTGGGGTGAGTGTGCATAACGAATGGGGTTATGCATCTAATAAAGGTCGCAATTGGGCCATAAGGGTGTCAGGGGAAAATATCGCGCGTCACGCATGAAGCCATGGCTGGGAGAAATGGCATTTGAGGCCCGAAGGTACAAGTTATAAACAATCCATGTACGGTCCACAAATTCTTACAGCTAGAAAAATCAGATAGGTATTGCGATAAATCATTCATGCATAAAGACTCATTTGAGCACCTTATCTAGAGGCCTGGCAAATTGAGATGGCTCAGATCCCTTTGTCTGTGGGGAACGTGAAAAGCATAAAATGCCTCAAGGACGTCAGGTTTCCTCCAAATTTCTTTCAGTTTAGTGTTAAACAACAGTAGCGACTGTTTAGAAAGGTAATCGTACTTTGTAAGGAATTGACAGAATAGTTTTGGTTATATTAATTTTTACTTCTGGTAGATGTGCCTCACGAAACTCCACGCTGAGATATTTATACACCTTCACACAGATTTCAGCCAAGGAGGAAATCCTCCAAGGGGAATGGGACAAATCAAGTAGCTACATCGTTCGTCGTGTGCTCCTTAGTTCCGCTGGCAAGTTTGGTCGAGATTGGAGAAGTAACGACCGAATGTATCATGATCAGACATACAGACAGACAGACAGACAGACAGACAATAAATTGCGTGTTTTAGTGTGATGGAACCACACTCGGTGACGTAATGTTTCGAGCACCCGCTCGGAGTCTGGGAGGTTGGTGGTTCAAACCCCGACCGAATCATACAAAAAATAAAACTTTATTGAAAAAAAAAAATGATAGTACATGCTGTATCCTTGCTTGATGCTCATCATTTATAAGGATAGTATATGGAAAACAAATCTGGGAAGGTAATTGCAAACAACCCAGTGTAACCCTTACCAAGAAACTGCTTTGGCAGCACCGATGCTCTGTGAAGAGTACGGAACAAGATTATTTTTAATTTTTTTTTTTAACAATACATATATAACAAGAGCGTGAGTGAGCACAATATACACCCAAAAAAAGTCTCTGTGACACACACACACACACACACGCGCGCGCACGTACACGCACGTACGCATGCACACACACACACAATTATATATTCAAACACGTCAATTTATGAAGAACAAGAAGGTATATATATATATACAGAATTGTGCTACTACATGGAAAACAGCATCCTCGTTGCCATGGCAACCACTTTAGATGACAAATGTATGTCGCGACACACCGTCTCCACAGTCTGTACCTATGTACCAAGTATGAAACGTGAAAGTTGAAAACTTTGGGAGTTAGAGTGCGGACAGGAACGGACAGACAGATGACCGGTATCACATAATATGCCCCGATATATATATTGGGCGAAGCCTGGTGTTGGCGCAGTGGTAAGGGCAGTGGCTTGGGACCCAAGAGGTCCTGAGTTCAAGCCCCGTTGGGACACTGAATTAATATATGTATGTATATGTGTATATATATATAGTGTGTATATATATATATATATATATATATATATATATATGTGTGTATATATATATGTATCTATATATATATATATATATGTATCTATATATATATATATATGTATCTATATATATATATATATATTTATATATGTATGTATGTATATATATATATATATATATATATATATATAACCAAGTCGAAAACACCAGGGGGTTGACTCAGCCTGCCATCCTTCCGAGGTCGGCGAAATGAGCACCAGTTGTACTGGGCCCGGTGTATGCCCCGGTTAGAATAGGTGTACCATATCCCTGTGTGTCGTAAGAGGCGACCAGGGTTGCGTCAGGAAGGGCATCCGGCGTAAAAACCTATGCCAAATCATTATGCGGACAACAAAACGAATTTCCATACCGGATCGGTCGAGGCCCGGGTTACCAACGACCGCCACCGTTACCGTGGGTCAGCAGGGTACCAGTGGAAATTGTGCTACTGCTGGACGAAGGAGGGGAAGGAGACGGGGAAGGCGAGTCCAGAGGCAGTGGGAGAGGGGAAGGGGGTAGAGTGTGGAGGTGAGAGTTGGAACTCTGAATGTTGGGACGATGACTGGCAAAGGGCGAGAGTTGGCTGATATGATGGAGAGAAGAAAGGTGGACATACTGTGTGTACAAGAGACCAAGTGGATGGGGAGTAAGGCGAGGAGCATTGGAGGTGGTTTCAAACTGTTCTACCATGGTGTGGATGGGAGGAGAAATGGTGTCGGGATAATCCTGAAGGAAGATCATGTCAAGAGGGTATTGGAGGTGAGGAGGGTGTCTGACCGAGTGATGAGTGTGAAGTTGGAAATTGAAGGGGTGATGATGAATGTCATCAGTGCATATGCCCCACATATGGGGTGTGAGATGGAATATAAAGAAGATTTCTGGAGTGAGTTAGATGAAGTGGTGGAGAGTGTATCCAAGGATGAAAGAGTGGTGATTGGAGCAGATTTCAATGGACATGTTGGGGAAGGGAATAAAGAGGATGAGGAGGTGATGGGGAGGTACGGTCTCAACAAGAGAAATGTGGAAGGGCAAATGGTGGTAGAGTTTGCAAAAAGAATGGAAATGGCAGTGGTAAACACGTATTTCAAGAAGAAGGAGGAACACAGGGTGACATACAAGAGTGGAGGAAAGTGCACACAGGTGGATTACATCTTAAGTAGGAGATGCAACCTGAAAGAGATTAGTGACTGTAAGGTTGTGGCAGGGGAGAGTGTAGCTCGACAGCATCGATTGGTGGTCTGTAGGATGACTTTAGAGGTGAGGTTGAGGAAGAGAGTGAGGGCTGAACCAAGGACCAGATGATGGAAGCTGAAGGAGGAAGACTGTTGCGTGAAATTTAGGGAGGAGGTGAGACAGGCGTTGGATGGTGGTAAAGATGGGTGGGATGATTGGGCAACGACAGCAGAAGTTGTGAGGGAGATAGCTAGGAAGGTACTTGGTGTGACATCTGGACAGAGGAAGGAAGATAAGGAGACTTGGTGGTGGAATGAGGAAGTACAGGAAAGTATAAGGAAGAAGGGGTTGGCTAAAAAGAAGTGGGATAGTCAGAGAGATGAAGAAAGTAGGCAGGAGTACAAGGAGTGGCGGCGAAAAGCAAAAGAGAGGTGGCAAAGGCCAAGGAAAAGGCATATGATGAGCTGTATGAGAAGTTGGATACAAAAGAAGGGGAAAAGGATTTATACCGATTGGCAAGACAGAGGGACCGAGCTGGGAAGGATGTGCTGCAGGTTCGGGTGATAAAGGACGCAAATGGGAATGTGCTGACGAGCGAGGAGAGTGTGTTGAGAAGGTGGATGGAGTACTTTGAGGAGCTGATGAATGAAGAAAATGAGAGAGAGAGAAGGTTGGAAGAGGTGGAGATAGTGAATCTGGAAGTGGGGTGGATCAGTAAGGATGAAGTGAGGACTGCTATGAAGAAGATGAAAAGTGGAAAGGCGGTTGGCCCAGATGGTATACCAGTGGAGGCATGGAAGTGCTTTGGAGAGATGGCAGTGGGGTTGTTAACCAGATTGTTTAATAAAGTCTTGGAAAGTGAGAGGATGCCGGAGGAGTGGAGATTAAGTGTGCTGGTTCCGATTTTCAAGAATAAGGGTGATGTGCAGAGCTGTGGAAATTACAGAGGGATAAAGTTGTTAAGCCACACCATGAAGTTGTGGGAAAGAGTAGTGGAAGCTCGGTTGAGAGGAGAGGTGACGATCTGTGAGCAGCAATATGGGTTTATGCCAGGAAAGAGCACCACTGATGCGATGTTTGCTTTGAGAATGTTGATGGAGAAGTATAGGGAAGGCCACAAGGAGTTACATTGTGTGTTTGTGGATTTAGAGAAAGCTTATGATAGGGTGCCAAGAGAGGAGTTGTGGCATTGTATGAGGAAGTCGGGAGTGGTGGAGAAGTATGTGAGGATCGTGCAGGATATGTATGAGGACAGTGTGACAGCGGTGAGGTGTGCGGTAGGAATGACGGACCGGTTTAAGGTTAAAGTGGGATTGCACCAAGGATCGACTCTGAGCCCTTTCCTGTTTGCAATGGTGATGGACAGGTTGACGGACGAGATCAGACTGGAGTCTCCATGGACCATGATGTTCGCGGATGACATCATGATCTGTAGGGAGAGTAGGGAGCAGGCTGAATCGAGCCTTGAGAGGTGGAGGTACGCACTGGAGAGAAGGGGAATGTTAGTCAGTAGGAGAAAGACGGAGTACATGTGCGTAAATGAGAGGGAGGGTGGTGGTATGGTGCGGTTGCAAGGAGTTGAGGTGGGGAAGGTGGATTGGTTTAAATACTTGGGATCAACTGTCCAAAGTAACGGAGAGTGTGGGAGAGAAGTGAAAAAGAGAGTGCAGGCAGGATGGAGTGGGTGGAGAAGAGTTGCAGGAGTGATTTGTGACAGAAGGGTAGCTGCAAGAGTGAAGGGGAAAGTATACAAGACGGTAGTGAGACCAGCTATGTTGTATGGTTTGGAGGCGGTGGCGCTAACAAAAAGACAGGAAGTAGAGCTGGAGGTGGCAGAGTTAAAGATGCTGCGATTCTCGTTGGGAGTGACGAGGATGGATAGGATAAGAAATGAGTGTATTAGAGGGACAGCGCAGGTAGGACGGTTTGGAGACAAAGTGAGAGAGGCGAGATTGCGATGGTTTGGACATGTGCACAGGAGGGAAACGGAGTATATCGGGAGAAGGATGTTGAAGATGGAGCCGCCAGGCAGGAGGAGAAGAGGAAGGCCAAAGAAGAGGTTCATGGATGCGGTGAGGGCGGACATGCGGGTGGTTGGAGTGTCAATGGAAGATGTGGAGGATAGAGCAAAATGGAGACAGTTGGTCCGCTGTGGCGACCCCTAGCGGGAGCAAGCCGAAAGAGGAAGAAGAAGATATATATTGGGCGAATAAAAATGGCAGCAATTTTGGTCTCCCTCACCCAAGTCTTATCCAGAGACTAAAGCCCCAAATGAATGTAAGTTACAGTTCATGAGCAACAATCCATCTTCATGTCATCAGGCTAGAAAAAAAACAAAACAAATCAATCCCTGTCCTTTGGTGAAATTACTGGGTTTGAGAAAACATTCAATATGCCGATACTTTTGCCAAACAATTGACAATAACAACCGCACATGAAAGAGTGGATTTCTCTGCATACCGCAGTCAAAACAGTAAGTTCAAATGGTTACGTGGAATGGATCAGTATACGTACCCTTTGTCGGTAGAAACAATGAGTCGAGAGATGTTCTTTAGGTATGGCACAGCAAAGACAACGAGCGACTCATCGCGCTGCAAAGGAACCGGATGCAGAACGTTTTGTAGGAGGCGACGCCAATCCACTGCTGGACACAAGGTCTGCCAAACACAAACACCCCCTCCATTCACAATGGGTTCATCATGAAACTTACAACTGCCACTAATATTATGGAATTAAAAGAAGTACAGGAGAAGGAAAGTTTCAAAAAAGAGGCCATTTGGCCAAACATGTCTGCATTTCCTTTAATCATCTAAACATAAACTGCTACTAGCTATCACCACATCCCATTAGTTATATGTATCACTTTACTTGTGCTCTCTGTACTGACCCCATTCTGACCGTTGACTTGATCTACTTTTCACCCTTATTTTGCATTGGAGTGACATTTGCTGACTTCCAGGCAGATGGAAGATGGCCAAAGCAGAAGTGCAGACTGATGAGATGAGCACAGACAGAGGAGAAGCAAGAGCATCAGAACAGGATCTGAGAATTTGGGCACAGACGCCATCTGGGTGCATTGCCGACGAAGAATGGAGGATGGGACAGAACCTTCCCTGCCTTCTCGGGTGTGAAAGACACAGAGCCGAGATGGCAGCAGGTACGAAGGGGTAAAGTGGGACAGAGCGGGATGACTTGCGTACATGAGATTTGGAAACAAATGCCGAGTTGAGACATTGTTTTATCTCAAGGAAAGTCTGATTTGAGGGGTGTCGAGGGAGGTGGGGTTGAGTGGGACAATACACTAAAGAGACACTTGACAAGACACCACTCAGACTTTGAGGAAAGACACTCGTTGGAGATTACAGCCTCAAGAATAGCGATATGATGTTTTCTGGCTTTCTTCAAGATGGACACACAGTTGTTGCGAGTCTTATGGAGTGAGGTGAGGTTGACTGCAGTTGGGTTCGTCTTTCATGCGAACAAATCAACTTGCTTGGCTGTAACCACCTCACCACAGGATCGAGCGCACCTGGGCCGAGAGGACGGACAGGATAGCCGCAAATGGGATGGGATAAATTGGTGCATGAGAGAAAGTATTCGTCGGTGGACTCGATATCAGATGCTGTGTATAGAAACCCAATCATTTGGTGAGGGCAGATTGCAATCTCTTCCAGTTGGTGTGTGCAAACAACCAGATTCTGCAGCGTCGCGTCCGCTCTCTAACAGTAGCATGGAGATGTGAGCCGTTACAAGTAAATGATCAGAGGAACCAAGAGGGGCGGAGGAGAAACCGGAGAGGCTGAATGGAAAATTGGTCATTACTAGATCCAAGAGGAATGGTGTACCAGTTGCAGAAATCCAGTTTGGAAGGTTTACAGATTGGGTCATACTCACAGAGTAGCCTGAAGCTTTTGTTGCAGAGCTAACACCCAGCCTGCTGGCATAATGGCAGTTATGGAGTAATAATCAATGGGTGGACGGTACACCACACAGACAAACATTACATGGTTGGAGAGGGGTGTACAGACAGCTACATTGAGGGGAATTTATGTACTTCTCCAATAACATGCTCCCAGGGGGTGTAACTGATGTTTCATGTTTAATCATTTCATTTTTACCTCCACCACCGAAGGTGAAGGACGTGATGCTTTCACCCCTTTCTGTCTGTATGTAACTTGCAAAATCGAACATTTTTCGAGTACATTGGTCAGTCGATTTTGTTATTCTGTCTGTCTGTCTGTCTGTCTGTCTGTCTGTTTATCGCCTGCAGGTCATAATTTTAATCGAATGTTCACGAAACTTCACCAAATGGGAAAGTTTGTCATATGGAAGAAGCCTATTGTTGTTGAGGTCAAAGCATCAAAAGGTCAACAAGGGCCAAAGGTCAACAAATTAGGTGAGATTTCTAAAATCCTCAATTTTTATCCCATTGACTTGAAATTTGAAGAGGATTTATATTTCATGTCACTGAATTCAACCACCAATTATTTTTTTGAGGTCAAATTTGTTTTATGTATTTTGCAATTATCATGCTCTGCACGACGTCATCTTCTTCCTGTTTGTTTGTCTTTTTGTGTGCAGAATATCTCAAAAAGTTGCAGACGGATTTGGATAAAATTTTGTGGACAAGTTGGGTGTGTGACAAGGACGAACCGATTAGATTTTGGTGTAGATCTTGATCCGGATCGGCTACTAGAATTTTTTTCAGTTATTCTTTACCATTGAGAGATGGGGCCAAAAACAATATATAGCACGGGTATCTCAAAAAGTTGTGCACGGATTCGGATTAAACTTGGTGGACAGGTTCAGTGTGTGACAAGGACGAACTGTTTAGATTTTGATAAAGATCCAGATTCGGATCTGATAAAAAAAAATTTTAAACTGATTCTTCACCATTGAGAAATAGGGCTGAACTGATAAATAGCACGATATCTCAAAAAGTTGTGGACGGATTCGGATGAAACTTGGTGGACAGGTCGGGTGTGGCAAGGACGAATTGATTCGGTTTTGGTGAAGATCTGAATCCGGATCTGAATATGAAGATTATTTGATTTTTAAAGTGATTCTTCACCATTGAGAGATTGGGCCAAAAACAATATAGTACTGTATAGCATGATATTTCAAAAATGTATTTGACCTGATATGTTCTCGTGGATGAGGCATTACGTGGCAGAGGTATGCGCTCCATCGAGTGCCCTTCTAATTAATACTGTACTGCAGTAAAACGTCAGCTGCATCTCCGATAAATAAACTAGTAATAGTGGGGGCTCTTAGCAATTTTACCGTTACAAGTCGGAAGAAAGCATAATTTTTTCATGCAGCTACATTACCCTGTTTTAAAGATTTTTAGTCATGGAGCCACTCAAAAATGTCAACCTCTGCCGAAATACAGGGTGCCAAAATTCGGAAGGCCCCTGCGTCATCCCGTGCTCCTTTTTTGCTGGAGGAAGGGCTTAGAATGACGACCACGCCTCTGACGTGCTCCAATTCTGATGGAGGAACAGCAGAACGCTCCTTAAAATGGCGGCGGTAAGTCGAAAATTTGAATTCTCCGACATCACCTTCAGTGTCAACATGCAGAAATGTGAAATATTTCATGATTGCTTTAGTGATAATGTGAATAATGTCAACAATTTATGTAACAGCATGCAACTTATAGACCACTAACATAGTTTTCGGACCAGTTTCATGGCTCAGTTGTCAGCCTTCTCTTTTTCGGCTGGATTCAAACTCTCGAATCCAACACAAGTCTCGATATCATGCCCCCTTCGAGATTTTGTGGCCTAAACAAACGTTTTCTATACCAGATAGGATATCCAACAGGTTTCAGCACACAAGTTAGACATAACTTTGGAAGTGTTATGGGTCAAAATGAGCAGCGATTCTCGGGTCACTGTGCATGAATTTTGTGTTTCGGGCGGATGCTCTAGCGATCTTTTTCGCTTTGTCAGGAGATTTGATATGCCAAAATATCATTTTTGACATCCTGAACCCCAACGCGGAAGAGGCATTCGCCGGAAAGTCGCTGGCCGCACTAAATTACCCGGCAATTGGATGGAGTTCCTTTGTGACTCGGAGAATAAGGAGGAACTATTCTGCTTTCTCTCGTCGAAAGTCCACGGCCATATGTTTCCAGACAAGGAGATGTATATTACATCTGGTGAGTTCAGTTGTCCCCTCAATTTTCGAGTTTATACAATGCACTTGGGATACGGGACCTTGTCATGTTGTTTCAGATGCGACGCTCCCCCTGGGTTTTTTGTCCATCTGTTCTTCTTCTTTTGGCTGCTCCTGTTAGGGGTCGCCACAGCGGATCATCCATTATGATCCGCATAGTGATTTGGCACAGGTTTTACGCCGGATGCCCTTCCTGACACAACCCTGGTCACCTCTTACGACACAGGGATATGGTACACCTATTTTAACCGGGGCATACACCGGGCCCAGTACACTGGTACTCACTTCGCCGACCTCGGAAGGATGACAGGCTGAGTCAACCTCCTGGTGTGTATTAATTCAAGCGGCCAATGGGGCTTGAACTCACTACCTTTTAGATCCCAAGCCGCTACCCTAACCACTACGCCAACACAAGGCTGTCCATCCATCTGACAAATTGAGGGCAACATTAATTGATATATTTTGGTATATGTGGATTGAGATTAAATTCGCCAACATATTTCTACTTCGAGTACCTGAACATTAATGTGTACTATACTGATTTTCAGGGGAGTCAGTTGTGTGCAAGGGTTCGCTACATCCCATGTCAGATTGTAACCATGAAAAGGCTGACACGCGAATAATGATCCATCTGATCCATGCGCTTGAATACGGCTGTGGAAGTGTCTTGGTACGTACTGTTGATACCGACGTCGTCATCATTCTCTGCGGTATGTACCATGAGCTGAATGAGAAACATCCCGACATGAAAATATGGATTGAATTTGGAATGGGGAAGTCATTCTGCCTGCACAGCATCAGTGCCATCTGTGGAAATCTGGGACAGCGTATGTCCAGAGGACTCTTGATGTTCCACGCTTTGACTGGTTGCGACACGACGTCAGCTTTCAAAGGAAAGGGAAAGAAGTCAGCCTGGCAGACATGGAAATCTTTCCCTGACGTGACAGAAGCTTTCATATCAGCCACAGACCATCCGTTTGTTCTTGCTGAAGTGACCGCAGCTTTTCCGGCTGATCGAAACCTTTGTCGTGCGGCTCCACGACAAATCCAGCACACTGACAAGCGGCAACGATGCTCGCGTTGCTCTGTTCGGCCGTAATGCGGGCCGATTGGAGAGAATTCCACCAACGCGAGTCAGTATTGACTACACTTCGACTTTCATCTTGTACATGTATACACTCCATGTCGGACATCTTGCGAAATATGTATCTGTTTACTTTCCAGGATGCTCTCTACCAACACTACAAGAGGGTGACGTATCAGGCTAGCCTGTGGGCTTCCAGTGGCGTAACACCCCAGTTGCGATGTCCGGCTGGTTATAGGTGGATGCAGGGTGAGACAGGATGGAAGCCGAAATGGATCGCCATTCCTCAGCTCTCACAAGCCTGTAGGGAACTTGTCAAGTGCGCGTGCTCCAAAGCATGCCGAAGTTGCAAGTGTGTCAAGGCTAACCTCCAGTTTACCGCTCTTGGCAAATGCCAGTGCAAGGAGTAAAGGTCTGTTACCAGTCTCTGCAGTTCAATTCCAGGATATCTGGAATTATTGATATTCATGTACATATCTCCAATTTACTCTTGTCCAAATGGAACTGCGCAGACCAGAGGGTCGCTTACGGTGGAATAAATCCAACGGTTTCAATAATTTATAGGTACAATTAACCATACAGTCCCTCTATCGCACATTCGCATGTAGTGAGAAAATTACTTTATCCGATGGCACGAACGCATTTTCACAAAATTTGTACTTTCAAACAATAATTGATGATATTGACATGTTATCGACCAAAAAGTTGGATTAAATTTTTTGAGCTCCATGTTTGACCTTGAATGTATTTTAAACATTAATCCAACATGAATCACATCAGAAATGTAAGCCTTCACCTGATGACATGTGGTTACCAAGATGTATGGTCATTTTGAGACATACTCTCCCAGTTATGGCGTTCTCGCGCAATTCGCATAAATTATGAGAAATCTCTATTTATCTCGGTTACTTGTAATGGATTTTCATATTAATTCCAATTTTAAATCGCATAATTCTATATTATCGATGAGGTATTCGTAATTACCGAAGAGTGAACCGGATAGCTATCAGTTATTTCTTCACTTTGCAACCAAAATCGTAAAATCGACCAACTTGACCTTTGACCTATATGTTTGACCTTGAAAACTGACCTTCAAGGTCAAATTTGATGTGGCTCCACGACTGAAATTAAAGCTTGTGTCCAGTTGATATTGCATACAAAATTTGGTGCTTTCTTCCGTCATGTAACGGTATGGCCTATATTTGGACCGAAGAGCCCCCACTATAAAGAATTAAAATTAAATCAAACCCTTTCATGGGCGTGTCTGAAGGACCGTTAGCTTTGACATCCGACAATTGTCCGAATTTCTGATTCACCTGGCTCACAATACCTTTTCCTTGTCTAACTATATTACAAACCTCTCCTTGAGCTGTAGAACTTTCTGCTTAACCAGTAAGAGCATGTTTCCACGCAAATCATCGCGAAAAACTAGAAAGCATCTGAAAATGCAAATGCAAAAAAATGCAGAAAAATTAAGATTTTAGGCAACCTTGACCTTTTGACCTAAAAAGCAATAGGCTTCAGTTACCCAATATGCAAACCCTGCTCAAACTGCAAGTCAATCAGATGGAAATTAACGATTGTGACCTTGACCTCAAACCAATTGGCTTCTCGCGTTTTATTGGTGAACCAATTCAGTGACCCAATATGCAAATTCTTAAAATTTCAGGTCAATTGGATGAAAACTGATGATTTTACGTGACGTTGACCTTTAACCTTTTCACTAAATTATTAATTTGTCTTCTCCATATTCTCATCAGCAAGTTTTCTTGAACATTTGATGACAAAAACTCAAATGTTAAAAAAATAAAAAAAAATAAATAAAAACTTATGGCCCGGGCCGACACACAAGTGATTGCGCAGGGGACGGGCCAATAAAGATGATTGCTGTAGTTCTTTTTTTTTACGGTGTGCAAGGCCCATGGAGTAGCGAGCTTACAGTATAAAGCTCAGAGATCTTAATGTGCATATGCATATATATATATATATATATATATATATATATATATATATATATATATATATACATACACACACACACACACTCACACTCACACTCGCACTCCCCCGATCTCCAATGGACATAAAGTCCTACACCAAAGTGTCACCTCCAATCCGGAGGCCTCAGCCCGGCAACTGTCAAACAGACAAAGATTACATAGTCAACATCACTTAAACATCAAATGGAGCCAGCTATACGTATTTCATGCTTATTTGCCCTCATCAGGATAGCATACCAATAAATATCTACCCAATGATGACCACATTTGTCGTTTAAACATCAATTGCACTCCCGACTGTTATGGTCAGCATCGCCGCGGATTATATCTCGCACAGTAAAATCGCATAATCCGCAAAGAACAACCGTGCATCTGGCACCCAGATGATTGTTCCCGCTAATGCAAACCATTCAACCAGAAAACACGTGGTGTGATGGGCGGGTATTTCGAAATATCAGGACGGCATACCGATACCGCATACCTGTATATTATTATATAGTGGCCCAAAATGACGTGCAAGTTTTTATTCAACTACAATATTTGGTATTACTGGTCGACTTTGTTTGTTTTTAATGTAATAATATACAGGGCTAGTTAAACTTTTGTTTGTTATTGCAAAAAAAAAATCAGCAAGAAGAAATGAGGAGCGATATTAGTCAATGAAGTGCTCAATCCAAGCAACGTGCCTCTGGATGACAGCTGCCGCCGGAGTTGTCGATGACTCGGTTGAGAACTGGAGCTGGTATTTGTCTGATTCCTTGTCTGATGTTATTTTTCAACTCCTGCAGTGTGTGTGGGTTGTATTTGTATACTTTAGCTTTGTGGGACTCCCATAGGTCGTAACCGGAAGGAGACAGATCCAGGGAGGAGGGAGGAAGTGGGTTGGCCATCCATCGAGAAATGAGTCAATCACCTGGGAAATGTCGTCTCAAAAACTCCAAAAGCACCATTAGACGTATGTGGTGGTACACCGTCTTGCTGGAAGATGACTGCATTCATTGTGATGTATTGTTTCCTTCTCACTGCTGGAAGGAATCTTCACTGCAGCATGTCCACATATGACTGTCACTGTTTGTCTGGCTTTTTTCTTAAAGAAAAAGTTTTTCTTAAAAGGCCGGGCGCGGGGGAGGGGGCGGAGAAGGATAAAGAGGAGATCCTTTCTTTTGTTCGTGTTCAGGGAGTGGAGGGGCTGCGTCGTTCAGCAGGCCGTCGGGTCCTGCTTGGCTTGGGTTAGGGTTGAGGCCTTCGGAAGCTTTTTGCTTCTGCAGAGGAGTTGTTCAGCAGAACTTCGGGTCCTGCTTGGCTCAGTAGGCTTTTTGGAGAGCTGCTTTGTTTGGAAGAAAGTTGAGCCGGTTGCTCGGCTCGAGCTGCGAATGGTGGGTTCTTCTTCTTGGTTCGTGGAGCTCTTTGTTCTCCGTTTGGTTCCCGGCTTGGTGCGACTCATCGACCTCTTTTTGGAGGTGGTTCCTTGGGGAAGCGATGCATCGACAGGAAGGATCGGCACCTCGTCTCACCAGTACATGTTGAGAAGCGCGGGAGCTCGGGAAGGATCGCGGCTCACGGCGATTGGATCCAGCTCGCTCTCGCTGGAGCCTGGGTCCGAACAACTTGAAGACCACACGAGGTGGAGAGGTTCGAGATAAGCTCTGGGTTTCAGCTCACCTGTCCTCCGAGCTGGAACTCGTTATTAAAGGCCTCAGCCACCATTTCTTGGGGGTGTGTGTGCGAACGTGTGACCGTGGGCCAGTCTAATAAGTAGGAAATTGTTAAGTGCTTTGTGTGCTGTAAATCTTTGCATTGCATTTCGTATAGTCGGTATAGTTCTGCTCTTACGTGCTTCCCTAGTTCCCCATTATTGTTAATAAATACCCCAATTGTTAAATGTTTTCAGCTCGTCGCGTCGATTCTTTCATTGACTGAGCATTTAGTGTGTTAGGAGTTAGAAAGCCGTTGGTTTGCCGTAAAAGGGGGACATTTGGACCAACGGTTCTCAGCGATTAAGCCGCTCGGAATCGCGCACGGGACAGGCTCGCCTCGGCGGTTTGTTCCGTTCGAGTTCCGTTGAGGGTGGAATACCCTGGTAGTTGGATCACGTGGGTATTTAGGTACATTGAAGATTGGCAATCGACCCTACCCTACGTGGTCTGCCCATTGGCGTATTTCGGTTCTTGTTCAAGGACCCGTCGACTCGGACTTATCCGGGCGGCGATCTATATTCCGGGTGATCGGTCGGGCCAACTCGACTTGCGGCTCCGTCAGAGCGGTCGGTTGGCGGCCGACCCCGGCACCGTATCAATATGATACAATTTTCCACGATCTATTCTCACGGACTAATTAAAGTCCATCATCGAAATACTATTTTGGTTTTGAGGATCAGTTATCGTCCAGACGAAATGAAAGTTGAAATCTGGAGTGAAATCTGATAATTTAAAGAAATAACGAGTCTTGGAAGGAGGCTGATATACATATTTACTTTAGAAGAATATTGGTATGTATTGCCGATGTACCAATATAAGCAAGTAAGGCTATGTCCCTCCTTCTCTATGTATGCTATGTATGCATACACAAGAAAATGTGAAATTTCCAAAGCATTAAACTTTTCTTCTTCTACTGTTTGTAGAATTATATCGAGTGAACAAAAAATTTAGGAATGTGCCAAAATTAACCAGCTTCAGAGGTATACAATTTAATGCATTCACTGGTAAACATCGTGCCCTGTCCCTCAGAGGGACTGATCTTCCATCGTGTCTGTCAGATCTGTCTATATTTTCAGAGGTTTCGTGAGGTTTTCCACAGGGAATGAAAGCAAATCTGGTGAAAACGGACATATTAAAATAAAGTTATAACGTTTGTGCGGACCACGAACAATGTACCACGTGACGTGTGCACAGACGAACAGGCAACATAGCAGATTTACAACAATGTATATTTCATGGGCGATTGAACTTTGCGACGTTTCCAGGGTTGTTCTGCATTAAGCTGCAACTCTTTTGTGGATAAAGTCATTATTTGAACAAATTCATTATATTTCATTAACTGCTGCATGCGTGGTGAAGACCGGCTTTAAAATTAAAGGAATCCTATGTGGAATGCAGCCACAGCCTGGTCAGCCATTCCTTATCAATGATTTAATTGGAGTGCTTGCTTGAGTGCTTGAGCCACTTGCCGAGCGCCCTATATTCGATAGCAATACCGTGCTACATCACTGAGTGAATCATTCACTCACTGCGGACACTTTTGCCGCACTCCGTCGCCCTGAGCGAGTGGTCCGCGTGCCGTCGCCCTGAGCGATAACCACCGTGATAACATATTCTCTCTGATAATTCCCCTACCCCCACTCCTCTTTCTCTTTGTCCCATCCTTACTCTACCCCCTCCCGATACAGTGCAGCACCCTCCTCCCACACCTCACTCACTCTCCCCATCTTGTAGGTATCTGGACTTGTAGGTATGCTTGTGCGTGGGTAGGTGAGGGGATCTGTGGTTTGGGCACAGGCATGATGGGCCGAATGGTCTCCTCCTGTGTGAAAGTTCCTTGTTGTGGTAAGAAAATGCATCAAGACTGCTCTTCCATCACAGTGCCTGAAGAGGGCTTCGCAACGTGCAGCACAAGCATGTTTACTTGGTTTGTTGTCCTGTCTGCAATTGATCAATCACCTTACACCACGTCGCATTAGTTGAGGTTTGCGGCTCTTAAAGTGCGTAAGATTAGCACAGCCCTTCATGATCCAGATGGCCAGGATGAATATTACAGTGGAAAGGGATGGAACCCAGACGAGACCACTCAAGAGTATTAAACGAATGTGTCATTATAGGGACCATTTATTTATTAAGTATGCACAAATGGGTGAAATCCCATTACTTAAGCCCCATTTATGTAATTTCATTCGCCTCCCCTTATTCCTATCTCCCCACTTCCCCTCCCAACCCCATCTACCAGCTCCTCCTCTTCCCTTATAAAATTTGAATCTTCTCAAATTGGTTTCCCCACCTCCGACACACGTGCATTATGTAATAGACGATTTTGAACAAGCCAAATAAAACAGGACGAGGATGTCAGGTAGCTATAAGTGAAACAAAATGGATAACACAGGTGATGAAGTGAGCATATGGGGATCCTGCATTACCCACATACTTGGCATGGCAACCTCAGGCATCCTACAGCCAAACAGGTTCCACGTCAGTACACCGCACATGTCTGAGCCAACGAAGCATGCCAGAGGCTTACCGGGGTTAAATCAAAAAGCACACGAGATTCCTTGTTCATACTGGGCCATAATGATGAAGGTCTGGGTCTGTTGGCTCGAGGTTGCATGTTCCCAATGGTATATCACCAAACTAATTTATTAAATGAACACCAAAACTGCAGAATTAAACAAATAACCAATTGGTAGAATTGCCAACTGCAATTCTTGATATTGTTCCCAAACCAATTTCACCTTTTGCTTTGCTCACGGATGTAGAAAGTGGCACAGCTTTTGCCAAGGTAACAGGAAACTGTAGCAGATAGGAATGAGCTAAACGCTTCCACAAAAGGTCAGTCACTAGCTAGTGTGTATATTTATGTCTGTACTGACCCGATTCACATTCCACTTTGAATCATTAGACATCAAAAGACAAAACACAAAAGGAAAACAAAACCTGATTAGTGACTCCGGCAAGCAGAGCAACAGCTGTCCACTGTAGGTTAAAATCTCAGCCCAGCGATACATTGTCATCTTGTGGTCTCACAATTCATCAATGTGTGCGGTCCCTCGGATGGACGTTAAACCGGACGTCCCGTCTGCCAGCATTCATTGGTGGATGTTAAAGATCCCACGATATCCTTCCTGAGGAGTATGCGAGCTATCACCGGCACCTTGAAGAAAATCCAAATTCCTGCTCTTACAGTCCCTACTTGGTGGAACTTCAAGCTGAGCCGACCGGTTTGTGAAAGACTTCAGCCAAATATTTTCCCTGGCTGAACCCACAAAAAAAAATGTGGGAATAATTGTGGCTGTTAAAGAAAGAAGGAAAATCATAAATTGTTAAGGCTTACAAACAATATGGTAAAGTGGAATAAGTGAGGGAGCAAAGAAAGTTTTGGTCCACTTCTAGCGAGAGTACAATTCTTGGCAGCAAAGTCTGCGTCAAAATTAGGTCTCCCAGGAAGAGAGAAACACAATGGAAGCCTATCACGTGATGGTGAGAACACAGGCCAGAGAGGAAGTGAAATAACACAAACAACAAAAGAGATATTGACCGAGTCACTTTTCATATTGCAGGCCTTACAAGGCACAACGTTCGCGGTCTTCATTCCAACGAGCTTGCCCTTGAAACGCAGGGCAGTCTTTTGGCAGAGATAATTTTCCTTAATCAATTTTTGCTCGAAGCCAGGGCCAGACAGATTCGATCAGGTACTCAAGAATGAAGGCACCACCAACTAGTACAGTATAGCTACCCAGTATGCAAGACTCGTGTTCTAAACATGGCTTACTGGGCAGCTACACTAGTTGGTGGTGCATTCATTTTTGAACACACCTTCCCAAGTGCAGTACAACTATTATTTGTGAAGCAACTGGTATGTGATTGGTTATTTATTAAAGAAGCAATGACATTAATCATTCATGAAAATATTCAAAATGCCCACAAAGTGGATGTGTAATCAAATGGTGCTTGATCAAAATGACAAATTGGAAAATATTCTATGCAAAGAGAATACATGATGATATCCATCCATCCATCCATATACATTGTACAGAGCGTCGGTACTGCCGAAGCAGTCTCCTTGGCTATTGGGCACAATCTTGGACAGATCGCCACTCCGACACAGGATACCAGCATGCTGGCACTCATTTTGCCAACCTTGGCCGAGTTAACCCCACCTGGTATTAATTCAATAGCTGAGCGGGATTTGAACTCAGGACCCGAGGATCCAAAGCCCACCACCATAACCATTAAGCCAACACCAGGCATATGATGATATCAGATGCATAACATTATTCTTAAGACAACAGGATTTATTTTTCTCAGTGTTTAAGGCCAAGTGAAGGAGCTTGTACAATGTACAGGTAGTGGACAAAAAAAAATGGAAACACCAATGTAAAGTCACTTAATAGGGCATTGGGCCACCACGTGTCGCCAGCACGGCCCGTATGCACCAGCGTCCGGAATCGAGCACAGAGTCCACCAGCGTCTGGAATTCTGCAGGAGGGATGCGGCACCATTCTTCCATGAGAAAGCCAAGCAACTCACAGCTGTTTGATGGAGGTGGAAAATGCTGTCTCAGGTATCGTTCCGGAATATCCAATAAATGCTCAATTGGATTCAGATCTGGTGATTGAGAAGTCCATGGCATGTGGATAACATTGGGCAACCACACGTGCTCTGTTGATGGGGGTGTTGTCATCCTGGAAGACACCTCCTCCTGGCAGGAAATAAATGCTGCAACATGGGGTGTAGATAATCACTCGGTACCATCAAGTAGCAATTGGCATTGGCCTTACCTTCTGAGAGAATGATTGGATCCAAACCATGCCAGGAAAATTCGCTCCACAACATTACAGAACTAGTAGAACCCTTCACTGTTGGAACCAAGCACTCCGGGTGTGGAGTTCTTTAGGTTGGCCCCACATGTGCACTTGTCCGTTTGTCAAGAACATGGAGAAGGATGATTCATCTAACCATATCATGTTTCTCCACTACTAGGTAGTCCATTATCTGTGCTCTTTACATCCCTCGACTCACAAAAGTGCATTGCCAGGTTTATGTACTACATCCTGATTATAGTATCCCACTCCGTGGAGTTCTCGGTGGACCGTTTTTTTTTTTTAATGAAACTGGTTCTTCATGCCCCAGGTTAAAATTTACAGTCAATTGATCTGCAGTTGCTCACCTGCTTTACCTTGCACTTCAAATTAATGCACAAATATCACAATTCTGGAGTATACACTTCCACCCTCTGTTTCCTTTTGCTGATGATGTCTTTCCCTCCAGAGTTCCAGGCCAACATCAACTTAGACACCGTTGCTCATGAAACATCAGCAAGTTGAGCTGTCTTTGTCGCTGAAGCTCCTGCCAAACGCACCCCAACAATCACCCCTCTTTCAAAGTGACTGTGTTCTCCTCTTGCAGCCATGCTGGCCATAATTATAGGCAACCAGGCCTGTACAGAATTATTACATGTGACCCTAAGCATGCTGGGATATTATTTGCTCGATTAATACATGGGCCACACCTGTGTGGAAGCCGTTGCTTTCAATATTCTCAGTGTTCCTCATTTACCCAGGTGTTTCCATTTTTTTTTTTGTCCACTACCTGTACATATAATCACTTATCAGACAAGGATACAGTATTATGAAACACTCCAACATGAATTACAGGGACATTCATTGATACAAATCAACACAGTGTCCTTCCTATTGACTTGGTACAGCTCGGTACAAAAAAATAAAAACTGACTTGGGGAAAAGGATAGATAGTTTACCGTCAGGGTTTGAATCTAGCATGAGCTAAGTGCTCAAGTGGGAGCACAAATAGATGATGAAGTTTTGTCCTTTCATGTAAATCAAAGAAATGCTGCTTTAATAGCAATAGTTAATTCATAGCACACACGTACATGCAGACAGGTCGGCGGTTCGATTCCGACCCTGCCCGAGAAATGCGACAACACATGTTGTCACTGGCACCCAGAGTGCTCCAGGATGTTAGTTTGTCTCGTGTTTAAAAGACAACTCCTGTATCGTTTGGTGTCATCTCCGTCTGTCTGTGTGTGCTTTTGTGATTTTTGTACGACAGCTCTTCCATGAACTTGTGCAAACTTTTTTTTTTAAGGATATAGTTTTTAATGCTCAGCATTATTGTTTCCATATTAAACAACAAAAATAAAATACTCAGTGATCATAAAATCTGGTGGATGTGGGTGGGTGAATGTGAGATATGGATCTGATTTTGCCTCTCAAAGGTATGAGGAGGCTCACTTTACTGAAAGGGCTCGTGCAGTCCTTTTTGCCAATGATGATTTCTACGTCAAATTTAAGACAGTAGAAACACACTCCCTTTGGGAGCATTGGCAAGTCATCAATTTATTATTTATTTATTTATGTTACCTGGGTACTACCATCACGCATGAAAAAAATTTGTGGACATCGGGCAAAAATCCTCAGTCGTTTCAACACCCCCCCACCCTCCCCCCCTTTATGCCTATGACCTGACCTTGGGTACTACTAGCACGTATGCAAAATTTGGTGGGCATCGGGCCAGCCCTGCTTTTTTCGATGATTTTCATATGTACAGTACATACATATATACATATGCCTTATTTACTATAATAGGATAATATACATTCAGTGAATATCAAAGTCTTGCCGTATTATTTTGAGTGTATCATTTAAAAAATTGAAATGCAACTTGTTTGATCCAAAAATAGACCGACCGTCCACCGATTGTGGTCACAATTGGAAATCTCGGAGATTTCCGGAGGGTGGGTAACTCGTTGGACATTGTTCTCGGGTCACCATTTAGTTCTGTCAACTCTCATGTGGTGTAATGGAAACGACTGCGAAAGCAACTAAAAAAAAACAACAACATAGGATTGGGAGGAGGTTTGTAGCTGTAGGGCGTGGTACATTGCCATCGGTTGGCCATGGAATGTTTACAGCTATTCGGACCAAAAGGGTGCAGATACACAGAGAGACATTATTGGGCTTGGTGTGAAGGATAACGGAATCCAACGTTGAGTGGCCTACTGTCCAAGGAGGGTGCCTTCACTCGCATGTGGAGGACATCCAGAAAGCTTGGTTTTGCTTTGGATCCATCTTTGTATGTGAATGGAAAACTGTTCCCAGCACCAGGTGGTCCAAGCAGTTTGACTGAAAGTTAGGGCCGTCGCTGTACGTACTTGTGACGTTGTCGATTTTGTGTTGGGACGTCTCAATAGAGATTTACTTTCAGAGAATTTCAGAAATTCTGTAATTTTCTTGAGGAAAAGCACAGATTTCCTCAAAAGCAGGCAGACAGACAGAAATCTAATTTTTGGAAATGTTTTTCAGCACCAGAAGCCAATTAGTTACATTAGAAAGAGCAATCAAAGATTACAGACCCTCGCCAATACTTGTTTTGTGTGGTTTTATAGTACGCATTTATAGACGTACTTGCATTGTAATTGTACCGTACATACTTGAAAGAGGTACTCCGTTGAAAAAAAGATGACGTGTAAAAATTGTGGTCTACGTCGGCATATTATGTACGGACAAACGCACAAACACAAATGCAATACTCTCTCCTCTGGTGAGGGCAAAAAGGTCATGGGGAGGGGAGTGGGGTTGCATGAGCTATTTAAAATTGAAACCAAAGAGCCATATTTGGTTTTTTGATATACTTCCCCCTTAAATACTCACCACTGTTAAGAAATATTTTGGAATTAAAAAAAAAAAATTATGACTAAGAAGACATGACTCCGACCATGACAACACCGGAAGCATTAGCAGAAGTGTTTACAAGTGCCAGGCGCCTCTGCCAAAAGGAGCGGCTGTGCAGTTTCGTTTTGATGCTGTTGAACACCATACAGAATACAATGGAGTCTTCTGATAGAATTGGACCGTATTCATTTAAACAGGAATACAGTCAAGCCAAAATGGAGCACATAAACTCCATATCAAGTTCTGAGGAACGTTACAGTGACAATTCAGTGGAACTAAACGACAACATGGAACGAGTGGTGTGGGTGCGAATGCAGACATTGTATTGCAATGCAGACTTGATGGGAACTTGTATGTTGTCGTTGCTTTTTTCAACAAGCATTTTCCCTTTACTTCCCCCCCCCCCACCCCGGTACATCACAATATTGTAGAGTCTTGAGTGCTCGACATGACATCGTGCAGTATAGCCGATAGCCAACTTTTACATTGAGTTTTTAGTGAAATGCTTAAATATTCACAAAAACATTAGCTCTTATTTAAAGGATAGATAGTTTACTGCCTTAGATGAAATGTTAACTTTTCCCTCGAGTTTCCTCGTGAAGAATCCTGAAAAATAAGGATACTCTTTTTAAGTTTGTGACTCCGCGTCAAGCCTCATCCAAGACATTTTTTTTTAATGAACAAGACTTCTCCTGAATAGAATATGAAAGTTCACAAAATGTTTATGAAAAAAAAAATGGATCGAACAAAATTCCCCTCAAAAAAAAAAAAAAAAAAAATTCCCCTCAATGACGTGTTAAATAACCAAATACAGAATGGAATGTAAGAATGCAATGAAATGCAAGAATGAGCCAAAAAAAAAACAACCAAATACAGAATGGAATGTAAGAATGAGCCAAAAAAAAAAGAAAAGGAAAAAACAAAATAAATAAACAAGCAGTCATAGACTGGTAATTACGAAATCGTCAACTTGACCTCTGACCTTGTCTAATAAAAGCTGTCTCTGGAGAAGGTAGCGACGCAAACCAGAAGTTTCTACGATGATTCTGTACCAAACCATCAAAAATCGAATGTTTGACCTCACTGTGACCTTGACCTTTGACCGATTTTGACCAAAATCTAATCAGTGCTAGCCATCATCCTCCTGAATCACGTGGTGTAATTTGACATTGGTAGCTTCTTCCGTCCTCGAGTTATCGTGCGAACAAACAAACACACAAACACACAAACACATGACGGAAGTCATCAATATACTTACGAAATATTTAGATTTCGTAAGTAATAAAGGAAGAATACATTGGCATGGAAGAGTGAATAAGCCTTGCCTATTTAAACTCTCGAATAGAGCCTAGTGTTGGCGCAGTGGTTAGGGCAGCGGCTTGGGATCCAAAAGGTCCTGAGTTCAAGCCCTGTTGGGCCACTGAATTAATACACCAGGGGGTTGACTCAGCCTGTCATCCTTCCGAGGTCGGCGAAATGAGTACCAGTGTACTGGGCCGGTGTATACCCCGGTTAAAATAGGTGTGCCATATCCCTGTGTCGTAAGAGGCGACCAGGGTTGCGTCAGGAAGGGCATCCGGCGTAAAACATGTGCCAAATCACTATGCGGATCATACGGATGATCCACTGTGGCGACCCCTAATGGGAGCAGCCGAAATAAGAAGGAGAAGATTTAAACTCTCGAATAGAAAGAAGAATACTTAATATGAATAGTTATTCACAATGATGATTGATAAGTTTTATGGACAGTTATTCATTCTTGTGTGGGTAACGTTTGGCTGCTGGATGCATCAATGCTGGAGGAGCGAAGGGGGCATAACTCTTGTTTTTTTTATCTACAAGTATGAAGTCTTATGGAAGAGTGGAATGACGGGTGGCAAAGGGGTAACAGACACAAAGTGGGCTGAGAAGAAACAAGTTCAAGGAGATGCACGCAAACATGAGCAAAAGAGCTTCCAGTCGAAGGGTGGAAAGTTTCAGTGGGTATCGTAAACTCAGAAGTAGAAAAGAGAGAGAGCAGTGTTGCAGTGGGGAGAAAAGTTTACGTCCTGGAGGAAAAAGTACGAGACAGACGCGGGAACATGGCTCCCTATACAAGATAAGAGCTGGACGAATGAATGAAAGTAAACATTAAGCTGTGACTTGAGAATGGTAACAAGGTAAGGGTTTCCGTTAGAATGTATATGAACTGGAGGGGCATGGGTTGAACGGAGGCTAGAGAGCAGGAGGAGCATCATCAGAATAAAACTGGTAAAAGCCTGCAAGATGACCAGCGTACCTGCGGTGAGCAAGAAACAGACCCTGAGACTGCCTCATGTCATGAGATGCCAATTACTTGGAGGGCCTTAGACATCACTAACCCAAGTGGCTTGATTGAGGGATTGGTTGTGGTGAAGTTAATCTACTTTGGTCTCTCTCACCTGCAGGGCAGGAAGGTCCAAGTGGTGGTACAGCAAGCTGTCATCCCGCCGCGCCGACTCTGGAACCATTATAGCTGCCAACTGGGACTCAAAAGCAATTACAGCACTCATGGTATGTAATGCTTCACGTTTCGGAGCTCCCAACAGCACTGCAACATTGACCATGTAAGTCAGATATGCTGATAGTACCTGTACACATACAAACACAGATCACCAGGACATCAATTGGGTAATTTCATTTCTAATCCCTCTCACTTGCCTTTACGCTATGGGATCTCTTAACAAACTTTGTCCATTCATCTAAAAAGTGTGACTTCATCATGGACGAGATAATAAGCTGCAGAAAGCAATGACATAAATGCAATGTCCACCATTGGCAAGTATGGTGACATGACAGCCTTTTGCTTACCTTATCGTTGCTCGTCTTGTTGAGGTAGTAATTACGTGATGGCAGACCCAAGCCTGACTGGTCCACCTTATTTATAAGGATGGAAGTAAAAAGAAAAAGAGATGATTGTTATTTCTAAATATTGGGGAAAAAATAGTAGGAACCTTAACAAAGCCTGCCTCCTAACTTACACTACAGTACAGGATGTTTTGCCAATTATGAAGGCGTTTTAAAATGGATGTGAAAACCCAAGTACATGTTATGATGCAATTTTAACGATATCCCACATGATTATTTGTCAATTTTCACCTGCACCACGTTGTTGTTCGAATGCTTGGGGTCTGAACCCACATAGACGGAGAAGAACGGTGTGGCTTTGTAAAGGCCCATGACTACCTCCAGCATCTCCTGCACAGTGCGGTTTCCACCTCCAGCAAAGCTCCAACCACCAAGCTAACTCGGGGGTTGCATGCAAAACAAAACAAAAACAATGTTATAATAAGCTACACAAGTAAACAAACACCATGGCCTCTTGACATCAAAACCCTCATTATTCACAATACTCCATCAATTTTGAATAGCACATCATTGTCGTGAAAAAAGCCCCAAAACTGCGATTTTCAGAAAGGGTCACCTCAACGTTTGATTTCATTGAACATTGATCAGAGGTTATTGTTTTGTTTTTTTTTTAAACAAGATTTTCTAACCATCAACTCTCAATATATCCCAGCATGAATATCTTCTCTTGACCTCTCAATTATCAATTATGTATCTTTTTTTTTTTGTTCATGGATGGTAGATTACATTGGTGTCAGGAGTGGGATTC
The DNA here is from genome assembly GCF_056783735.1 of Eptatretus burgeri. Lineage (NCBI taxonomy): Eukaryota > Metazoa > Chordata > Myxini > Myxiniformes > Myxinidae > Eptatretus > Eptatretus burgeri. Next base: position 90,455,708 of record NC_140970.1, on the reverse strand, counting down.
TCACTTTGTGGATTAGATGCTGCAATGGAGCCTTTCCAAGGTCTTCAATCACTGATTCATTCATGCATGCCTGGTAGTAGCGAATGGCTTTCTCCTTGGCATCGCTGATTTGCCCATTTCTGTGCAATCTGAGCACATTGGCACTTCGCTCTGGAACAAACGCAAGAATCGTGCATATTCTCACTGGTACTACCAAGAGACCTCTCATGAAATAAAAGCACTCTTCGCACTGTGAGACAATTACACTTGTAATAATCATCGGCAAACTACAGAGTTCATAGAACACTTTACGCGGAGCAGCGTTCATATATATAATTCAACTATAATAAAATGATAATTTTAAATGTCTTATAAAAATCATTCTGGTTTACCGCCATCGATGCAGTGTCTTATACACCACCTTATTTAACATGTCTAAAGGCCCTGTCACACCTTGATGTTTCAGCCAGCGTATGGCAAAGTATCAAAATGTATGTAAAACACTGGCGTACGCTGAACTATTGATGTTTTTTTTTTAATTTTGGGTGTATATTAACGTGTTGGACGTATGCATAACGTATTAGTAACGTACACAGAACGTTTCAATCACATATAGATAACTTATACCAACGAATGCTGAGCGTGTTGTCGGCGTTCACAACCTATGCCCAACGATAGTCTAACTTATGCATAGCGTGGCAGCGTATCGCCGACGATTAGGTGGCGTAGGCTATTCATAGGCTGCGGCTCGACGATTCAAATCATAACCGCACTCGACATCGAAGTGTGAAGCCGCAGTCACACCTTGACGTTTTAGCCAGCGTATGCCGATGTATGAAAAATTTGCCAAACCAAGCTGGCACACGTGAAATACGTTATGGGTAAGTTTTGTATACATTAAGAGCATGCTGGCATACGTCGTAGTACGCTGGCATACATCGTCATACGCCGAGTACGTCGAGAAATTTTCAGCATGTTGAAAATTTCTCGACGTACTCGGCATATGACACACATTCCGCATACGCTGGCCATAAGTTGTAGGCACGTTACGCGATCATTGACACACGTCGACACACGTTACTTTACGTTACTCATAGGTCGAAACACGTCGAGGTAATGGTTAGCGTCAGTGTTCCAGACTCCCTGGTTTGTTTTTTGTTTGTTTGTTTTTTTGTTTTTTTCTTCGGCATGACGGTCATGTTGACACTTCGATTGCTACTGCGGTGATGATTTAAATCATTGAGCGGCAGCCTATTAATTATATTATATTATAACCGCACTAGAAATCGAAGTGTCAACATCACCATCATACCGAAGAAAATAAAAAATTTTAAAAAACCAAAAAAAAAACCAGGGAGTCTGGAACACTGACGCTAACCATTACCTCGACGTGTTTCGACTTATGAGTAACTTACAAGAAACGTGTGTTGACGTGTGTCAACGATCGCGTAACGTGCCTACAACTTATGGCCAGCGTTATGCAGAACGTGTGAGTCATACGCTGGCATACGTCAAAAAATTTCAAGCATGGAAAGTTTGTCTAACACCTCGGCGTACTGTGACGTATGCCAACGTGCTCTTGATGTATACAAACTTACCCATAACATATTCGACGTGTGCCGGCGTTTTAGCCAAATTTTTCAGATGTCGGCATACGCTGGCTAAATTGTCAAGGTGTGACAGGGCCTTAAGTACTGAAAAACTGGAGATTTTTGGAAGCGGCAAGAAGGTGATTTGTGTTCTACAGTATTCAAGTATATAAATAAATTAAAATAAAATAAAGATTTTAAAGGTCGTATAAAAAAAATAAAAATATATATATTATTCTGGAAGTTTACCACCGTCGATGCAGTGGTCTTATAAAACACCTTATTGAACACATTGCATTAGTTTTGTGCCTGTTGTTCATGTTCTTTAAAACAGCAAATTTCCTGCTTGGATGATTTTCAATTTTGTTTGACTGCCAGAAAGCCAGACTAAAATTTTTTTGTTTTTTAATTAAAATTAAAAAAAAACATCACACCTGTGTCCAAAGGAAGTGGTGCAGTTTGGCATTTTAAATATTAATTAGGCAAAGCCTCACAACTAATGAAACTACAGTAGGTTAGAAAGGTTCTTTCTCTTCATTACAGATTGATGGATGGATGGATGGATGGATGGATGGATGGAAGGACATACGAAGTATTGAAGCGGCTTCACCACTTAAAAAAATATCTCACTCCTCTGTGCGTATGTACGATCGGGTCAATTTCAGACCCCCAAGTACTGTACTGTTAAGGCCTAAGTCAAATTTGCTCAACGGCGAGGATACGGTGGCCGTACACCCTCTGAATTGACAGAAACGTGCGGCGGCCGCAGAGTTTTTGAGGTGGCCTCAGGGTGGCCCTACGCCGTATGGCTATATTTTACAGGCCGTAGGGGTCGCCGTGGAATTATAACGCGAAGTTATAACTTTTTTCATTTCTACGTTCGCTGTAGCAATTCGACAAGCCGAAACAAAAGAACTGGTAAAAAAATAAACAAATTACCCACTCATTACCGTCCGTCTGGCCGCACGTTCGCCTTAGGGCCCCCCTGCGGTCGCCTTGCGGGCACCTTGCGTCTGCCTTGAAAATTCTATGGCCGCTGCAGGAACGCCCTAAGGTCATCGTGCGACATCAAATCAAAGACCGTACGGCAACCCCACGTTTTCGGTCTCCACAATTTATAAATACGCCGTGCAGCTCCCCGAAAAATAAAAACATATATGACTGCTACATTGTGTGACCGTGGAAATACTGCGCCCGCCGTATAATTGCTAGTGGCCGTAGATTTTGGAGACCCCACGGCCGCCGTGGCAAATGTGACCTAGGCCTAAACTACAGGTTTGTTTTCCGATTAATGTTCAAAATATAACATTCAATTGAAATCAAGTTATTCTTTGATCATAAACTGATGTTTGTAGACAGACAGACAGACAGACAGACAGAAGTGAACCAATTGCTTAACCCTGCTTTTTGCTTCACATGTGCGAGGTAATAATTGAGTGATGCAGCCTGCTAAAGATCCAACTTAAAGATCCAAGCTTTTGTAAATCCAACCCGATATGGATAAGAGAGGTAATGTGTCAATGTGTTTTTCATCTATAAAGCTCATAAGCATGATTTATGAAACACAAAATGAAATATTATTAAAGCACTCATACATATGCAGTACACCCGGACCCTGACATTCACGGTTCCAACATTCGCGGGTTTCCGCGTATTCGCCTATGATAAATTTGTGACATGCTCCTACATTCACAGGAAATTGTCCCACGTATTCGCAGTTTCCACGGCAATTAAAAAAAAAAATTATGAGCTGTGAACACAACACAGTTCTAAAACATATTTTCCACGAGCCATGCACAAAGCAGCTGGATGTACATACAGTACAATACTGTATGTACGCAAAAAACATATCTTCCATGAGCCGTGAAGATGACCTGCCTCCTGTACGTGTATTGTAGTGTCGTGGGATGAACAGTTTCACGGGATGCCTCACCATGTGCACTTTAAACATACGGTACTGTACATACTGTATTGTAGCTGTGGTGAATGGAAGGTCGTGACGTGTGATCACATGATGCCCGGCTCGAGCACAGAAGAGATAAAGCTGAGGGTCGGCTCGGCCGCGGGGTTTGTCCCTGGGGCATTGCCGTTGTATGTCGCCGGCTCACTTGGTGCTCATTGAATGGTGAGAATACTGATTGATATATAATACTGATTTATTTTGCGGTGATTAGTTGCGCGTGTGTACCTTACTGCTTGTACTCCATGCTGCGTTTGTATTTTCTGGTGTGCCCGTAGAAGCGGCTCCAATCAAATGGAATAAAGCCTAAACTCTGAAGGTTCTTCTCTCGCTTTCATTTCAATTTATTCCATTTAGTTTTCTCGGCTCTCTCAACCAACGATGGACAAGATCTACAAACCAGAGAGGTTCGACGCAGACCCAAACACGACTGACGCAGAAATGAAATGGTCGCATTGGTTCTGTTCCTTCTCACACTATCTGACCATCATCGAGGAGGGAGCTGACAAATTTGCCGCTCTCGTGAATCATGTCTCGCCCAGCGTGTACAGGCTCTTCTCGGAGTGCGACACTTACGAAGCAGCGATCGACGTGCTGCAGGCGCTCTACGTGAAGCGCAAGAACGAGGTATACATACGACATCTTCTCAACACACGCAGGCAAGCAGCCGGGGAGACAATCGATCAGTTCCTGCAAGCTCTGAATCAGCTGGGAAAAGACTGCAGCTTCCGGGCCGTAAGCGCCGAGGAACACCGAAAGGAAGCGACCCGGGAGGCATTCATCCAAGGACTCAGATCAGCCCACATACGGCAACGCTTACCAGAGAAAGCGCAACCCACTTCTGCGGCTCTCTACTCGCAAAATAAATTAACTGCAGCCTCCCCGGGGAATCTATCCAAGGCTATCATCAACGTACGAATTAACGGGCATATGGCTGAGGCACTGATTGATACCGGTAGCTCTGAAAGTTTCGTCAACAGCTCGCTAGTGAAGGGCAGGAAATGGATAATCCACCCGACAGACAATACGGTATGCATGGCCGCCACATCACTACAGTCCCGCGTACGAGGGTACTGCAATGTTGAATTGGACGTAAAAGGGTACACGCATCGGGATGTAAGGGTACTGGTGCTTCGTGATTTGTGCGCAGACGTAATTCTGGGTCATAATGTCCTCAAGCAGCACACGAGCGTCGAAATACCCTTTGGAGGAAGCAAACCTCATCTAATTTTAAATGCTTTGACCACCGCAGAGGTAACGTCCCCCCAGCTGTTCGCTAACTTGTCGCCGGTCTGTAAACCGATAGCGATCAAATCGCGGCGATATACCACTGCTGACATGAATTTCATCACTTCAGAAACCAAGCGATTACTGGAAGAAGGAATTATAGAACCGAGCGATTCGCCATGGCGCGCACAGGTGTTAGTAACCAGCAGTCAGAACCATAAGAAACGAATGGTTGTCGATTATTCCCAAACGGTCAATCGCTTTACCCAACTCGATGCCTACCCCCTGCCGCGCATAGACGAGATGGTCGAACGCGTGGCCAATTATAAGGTATTCAGCACCATCGACTTGCGAAGCGCCTATCACCAAATTCCCATCCGAGAGGAAGACAAACCTTACACCGCATTCCAGGCAGGGAGGCGCCTCTACCAGTTCAGAAGGATACCATTCGGTGTCACGAATGGAGTAGCTTGCTTCCAACGAGTTATGGACGACATCATCTCAGATGAAAACCTCAAAGACACTTTTGTTTACGTGGACAATGTCACAGTGTGCGGTAGGGATCAGGGGGAACATGATATGAATCTGGACAGATTCTTGAGCATTGCTAGAAAATATAATCTGACTCTCAACTACGAGAAATGCGTATTCTCAGCAAGGTCAATTGACCTTCTCGGCTACACAATAGCCGACGGCACGATTAAGCCTGATCCTGAACGATTGTGCCCGCTCCGTGAGCTACCACCACCTCAGGACCTGCAGACGATGCGCCGGGTGATCGGCATGTTTGCTTACTATGCGAGATGGATTTCGCAATACTCCGAGAAAATACATCCCCTAGTGCATTGCAAAAACTTTCCACCAGATGCCGCTGTTGTGACAGCTTTCCACAACCTCAAAGACGATATCAGTAATTCCGTGGTTTTATCGATCGATAGCTCGGTGCCCTTTGTGGTGGAGACCGACGCTTCTGATCACGCGATAGCTGCTACGCTTAATCAGTCTGGGAGACCCGTCGCGTTCTTCTCGAGAACTCTCTCTGGAAGCGAGCAGAGACACTCAGCGATAGAGAAGGAAGCGTACGCCATCGTTGAAGCGCTGCGCAAATGGAGACATTATTTACTGGGAAACCACTTCACGCTCGTTACGGACCAACGATCCGTGGCATTCATGTTTGATGGGAAAAATAACGGGAAAATTAAGAATGAAAAAATTATGAGATGGCGGATAGACCTAGCCTGCTATAGTTACGACATTGTTTACCGGCCCGGGAGGGAAAACCCTGCTGCAGACACCTTCTCGCGGGTCTACTGCTCGGCGGTAATCAGTCAGGCTTTGCAAGACCTCCATGTGTCTCTTTGCCACCCGGGGGTAACCAGAATGGCACATTTCGTACGCAGACAGAACCTGCCCTATTCTATTGAAGATATTAAACAAATTAATGCTTCATGCCCTGTTTGTGCTGAACTAAAACCCAGATTCTATGGTGCGGCTCCTGGCAGACTGATCAAGGCCACTTCTCCCTTCGAGAGACTAAACATTGACTTCAAAGGGCCCCTGCCGACCGAGACAGACAACAGATACATATTCACTGTTGTTGATGAATATTCAAGGTTCCCTTTCGCGTTTCCGTGCTCGGATATGACCTCGGGCACTGTCGTGAAATGTCTGTCTGACCTCTTCGCTATGTTTGGGAAACCTTCGTACATACATTCAGACAGAGGGCCGTGTTTCATGTCGGCCGGGCTAAAACAGTTCCTATTAGAGCACGGCATAGCAACTAGTCGAACGACGGGTTACAACCCATAGGGTAATGGTCAGGTGGAACGTTATAATGGAGTTATTTGGAAAGCCGTAACTCTGGCGTTGAAATCAAGAGGACTGGGCCCCGAGCGGTGGGAGGTTACCCTTCTCGACGCTCTGAATTCCATACGCTCTCTGCTCTGCACGTCCACCAATGCGACTCCTCACGACCGAATGTTTACTCACCAACGACGTTATGTTGACGGCCAATCGGTGCCCAACTGGCTAACCCATCCCGGAACAGTGTTCATGAAACGCCCGGTACGACAAAGCAAGTTTGAACCCCTGGTGGAAGGGGTCGAGCTCATCGATACTAATCCAGAATACGCTCATGTCAGGCTCCCGGATGGCAGGGAGACCACTGTGTCGGTTCGTCATTTGGCTCCCTCAGGTACTCCCCCCCGCCGGTACACCACCATCTGGCACACCTCCCTCTGACATTCCCTCCCCAGGTGTTTCTCCCCCAGGGACTCCACCCGAGAAGGGAGACGGCGGAGCTACCGCGTTCCACCCGGGGGCGATCGGGGAGTCATCTCCGGCACGAGTCGAGGCTCACCAAAAGGATCGGAAGCCTCCCTCAAGTGAAACCGCCATCTACTCCCGGAGAGGTCGACGGATAATACCCCCTCGCCGACTCAATCTGTAAAGGGGATTATCGGCATCCTCGATGCTCATGCTCCTATATGCTCGTTACATAATATATCGATGCTCATTACCATGCTCCTACAACTCAAAATAATCCTCACTGCTTGGCATGTATGCTTCTGTAGTTTAGATAGTTCGCGTTGCTTGAAATGTATACTCCTGTAGCGCTGAAGTAATCATGGTGCGTTAGCTGGGCCTCTAGTTACATTTTAAAGGCGGGGAAAATGTGGTGAATGGAAGGTCGTGACGTGTGATCACATGATGCCCGGCTCGAGCACAGAAGAGATAAAGCTGAGGGTCGGCTCGGCCGTGGGGTTTTGTCCCTGGGGCATTGCCATTGTATGTCGCCGGCTCACTTGGTGCTCATTGAATGGTGAGAATACTGATTGATATATAATACTGATTTATTTTGCGGTGATTAGTTGCGCGTGTGTACCTTACTGCTTGTACTCCATGCTGCGTTTGTATTTTCTGGTGTGCCCGTAGAAGCGGCTCCAATCAAATGGAATAAAGCCTAAACTCTGAAGGTTCTTCTCTCGCTTTCATTTCAGTAGCTACGCAGCATAAACATAGTTTCACGGGATGTCTCACCAGTGTAACACATCATTCCCCGCGACGCCATCCCCCGTGAGTTACTTACAGATTGAAAACACGAAAAGCATCTCTTGATGTCTCCAGTAATTATCAGGTCACCACATACAGACATTACACAATGGAAACATTCAGCACATCTTTGTGTAAATCACCATCTTGCTACAAACAGCACCATCTGAGCTGTTACATTTTAAAAAACGCTCAGGATAATCTGCCTGCAGATAGGAAAGATGTCATGTCCTTTGAGTTAAAGAATGGAAACGTTCAGCAAATCTATTGGTGTAATTAGCAGCTGGCTACATTCGGACTAATTACACAATGACATCGCTCACCACATCTATTATCAGCTGCTGAATACATAATCACCCGTAAAAATCCCCCACAAACAATGTGCAGACTACTCAACCCTCCCACAGTTACCCACAATGCACGTGTGATTTACAGTATGGTACACAAGTCCACCGTGTCCTTGATCACCATTATTCTCACCCCATTGCTCTGACCTGTGTAATGCCTCTCGCTCAGTTCATTCTTCGAAAAAGGCTCCCAAGCGCAAGACCTTGTCCCCAACATTATCACCCTTGTCCCCATTGTACTAATTCCCTGACTTTGGTGGCGTCACCATTTGCAGACTTTTTCATGAACCAGGAACCACCACAAACCGACAATGGTATCCCCCTCATCTCCATTATAACAAACAAAACACTTGTGGATTTTTCCCGACACTCGCGGATTTTCGTCTATTTTCACAGCATTTCCCTGCATTTTCGCAAGATTTTCCCTGACATTCGCGGGTCGGAAAATCCCCGGAACCTATCTCCCCCATTTCCCATTGAAACAATGCCTCCACATTCGCGGTTTCAACATTTGCGTGATTTTCCCGGAACATATTCCCCGCGAATGTCGGGGTACTGGTATTCCAAAACAGTTTTGTTTTCCCGAGTCTTAAATTCCCCATGATTCATATTATCTTGGAGTGCTCCTTTATTCACAACAATGATGACTACAACAGCAACACAAGTGCTTTTCATACAAACGCATCATGAAGAACTGCACAAGCAAGAAACAAAGCCAGGTTAAAATCCTGTTCCGGATCTTCACCAAAATCTAATTGGTTCATCCTTGCCACACACCCAACCTGCCCCCCCCCCCAAATTTCATCCACGTCAACCCACAACGTTTTGAGATACCCCGCACACAAACAAACAAACGCACAAGAAAGATGTCGTGCATCGCACAACACTTAGAATACCCATAAAAACAAATCTGACTTGAAAAAAAAAATAGGTGGTTGAATTCAATGGCAAAATATGCAACTTATCTTCAAATTTCAAGTCAATTGGATGAAAATTGACAATTTTAGAAATTCGGCCTACGTTGTCCTCCAAAATAATTGGTGGTTGAATTCACAGACCTGATGTGAAAATCCAGTTCAAATTTCTAATCAATCAGATGGAAATTGAGGGTTTTAGAAATTTGACAAAGTTGTTGACATTTTCGCAAGATTTTCAATGTTGATGTTGACCTTATGTTGACCATTTGACCTCAAAAACAATAGGTTTCTTGCTTATGATGAACTCTACCAGGTGGTGAAGTTTCGTGAAGATCAGTTTAAATTTTTGACCTGTTGGCAATTGACAAACAAACAAACAAACAAACAAAAACCGAATAATGCATAACGCTCAAGACCAACCAATATTCTTTAAAAATGTTTGATTTTTACAAGTAACAAACAGACGGACAGACAGACAGACAGGGGTGAAAACATAACCTCCTTCCACCTTCGGTGGCAGAGGTAATAATGAGTGAAAATAATCAATCCGTTTGAGTTGTTTTATGATTTAAGGAATGTTGTGAAGTTGAGAGAAGAAACAACAGCTTGATGGAGATGCATAACTCAAGGAAGATAAATAGTAAGCACAGTACAGTATATGTCATCAATAAACGAGGTGTACTCCATCAAGACACCCAAGTTACGTCAATGGAGTGTATTTAGTTCCAACAACTTAGAAAGGAAGTTAATTCGAACCAAACTGGAGCAAACAGAGAAGCATTTCAGTTTTGCTGACCTTGGAAGGATGACATGCTGAGTCAACCCCACCTGGTGTTAATTCAGCGAACAATAGTGGCTCAAACTTGGGACCCTAGGATCCCAAGTCAGCCACCCTAACTGCTGAGCCAGACACCAGGTTTAGTATATCACCAAGGTGGGCTGACTGGATGGCAAATAGGTACACACACTTGCCTCTAAACTGTCCAGCCATGGTTTGAATCCCGACTCAGCTATAAGCCATCACCAGGATGCTTCACAGGCAGGGATATTCATCAATGTGTGTGCTGTCCCTCGGATGCACATTAAACAGGTGTCCTGTCTGCCAGCAATTGTTGGTGAATGTCAAAAAAACCCCAGTGTTCAACGCAAAGAGTAGGTGAGCTATCGCCGGCACCATGAACAACTTCCAAATTCCTGCCCTAACCAGCAGAGGGCATTGCATAAATGGCACATCAGCACCCTTAGCTGAAGATATTACTCCGCAGCCTTGTGCTGCATCCGGACAAAGAAATAGAATCATCACCAAGGTGAAGTATGTTTATTTAAAACAGAGCATGACCCAGATTTGAGCCCTGAGAGATGCCAACAAGCTTCGGTACTTGGTATACAGCACGTGACTGAACTTTTGCATCAGTTTTTGCAGGGGTGTGGCAATGCTGCTAATGCAGTGCCCCCCTTGGAGGTTTGAGAAGGAATTTGTAATTTGCTCAGGGTGCCACCACCAACTCGCCTACTCCTTGTGAAGAACACCATGGGATCTTTAGCCTCCACCAACTAATGCTAGCATGCAGCACACCCAGTTTAACATCCATCTGAGGGATGGCACACATTGATTGATAAAATCACCCTGCCTGCGAAACACCGGGCTGAGAGCTTATAGCTGGGTCGAGATTCTAACCCAGGCTCGACAGCTGAAAGGCGAGTGTGTGCACCTCTGAGCTATCCCGTCATCCCCGCCAACAGGTAAAGGCATGGAGTTGAAGTCCATTTATGGACATAATTTCTGCACAAAAGGGTTCTCCACATTTTAAAGAGTAAATTTTAAAATTGTTTTTTTTTTTTAAAAATTTTAAATTTTAAAAAATAAAATAAAAAATAAAAATGGTTTTAAAATTTTAAAATCCGCACATTGGTAAATAAGTAAGTGTAGATGTTTACAATCTAGTAGAGGGAATAAAGTCACCAAATAAATGAGCGGAGAAAAAAAAATATTGGGAGAGAGGGGAGGAGAGGAGGGACTTTCACATCATCGATAACTGGTACCGGTGGATGATAAATGTAACCCATCTTCAAATTCAGTTTCTCTTGCTTTTGTGAGCTTATGTATTTGGCAAGGAAGCTTCCGCTAAACTCAGTCCACATTCCGAACGTGTGAGCATCTGATCCACAGGAAGGTGGGAAATTGCCGTTTTTCAGTTGACACGATTCCAATGACCGGTTTGATAGACATCAAGAAACTCAATGAATGGAGATAAAAGCTTAAACAGTAAAAGGAAAAACAAATCCAAAACACGGACCGAATTGTTACTTCATCACATTATTTTTTTTCCAAATGCAAGGTTAAAAAATAAAAAACATATATATTGTTACGGTTGTGGAAATTCACAGAACACCATTCAGGCTTCCCAGAGATCAGTTATGTTGGTAAGTGTGTGTTCAGATTAGATTTCCCCACCGGTGTCTAAAGGGTATTATTGGTGTAACCGGGCTGTGATATTTGAGTCAGCCATTATTCTTTTACTATCGTTATTTTGGAACAACCACAACCGCCTCTCAACAACCATGCCATCCCCACCACAGCACCAACCACAACCGCCTCTCAACAACCATGCCATCCCCCACCACAGCGCCAACCACGACATATCCTCACCATCTCAACAACATCTCCACAAACGCACAACATCGCCTCACCTTCATCTCCATCGCGCCGCCATCTTTTCGCCAGCCATGGTGAATCCCAACAAACAACATCTCTGCCACCAGACGCGGGGACTCCCTCGTTGGGGCGGGAGCCGATGATTCCTGCAACGTCCGCGTGGTTGATGATTTCACCCACGTCCGCGCATGTTCGAGCTTCGCAACGAAATCGGATCAAAATATCAAAAGGGGCGGAGCCAGCGAAGGGTGAAGGGTGAGAGGTGAAAGATCAGACCTCACCCACGGACTCAATATAAAGGCGCGCTGAACGCCAATCAAGCAGTCTGTTGGGAGAGCTGCAGAGTGTGGAAGTCTGGAGTCGAGTCGGAGGAAGCCAGCAGCCCGCCAAGGTTCGAGTCCAGTGGAGGGCAGTCGGGGTTGTCAGAGCGCAGCCAAAGCCTGCCGTGCCGCGCAGAACTGCGAGTCGGTGGAGAAAGCCGGGGAGAGGTCGCCAGCCAGCTTCAGAACGGTCCGAGCCAACGCTGAGGAACGGGCGGGCTCTTAAAAGAACATCAACTCTCGAAAGAGCAAAGGCCCATTCGTTCCTCTGAGGCGTCGTTGGCGAGGCCGATCCACCAGGCCGCACGGTGGGGCCTGGGCCAAGCAAGTCGCGCAGCGTCAACTGCCGTGTCGACGAAACGTCGAGGGTCAACCAGCGAGTCACCACGAAGGTAGCAGGTAACCAGCACAGCCTCTCGGAGCTCTTGCGGTCTCCACAGCTCCGTGAACTATTAAAGGCCCATGAGGTCCAGTTCTGCCCTTTCCTTTCCTGGGGTTTTTCTTTGTATGAATGTCGTGGCACCTTGTTCATAAGTAGAACTGTTAAGTGATTGTGTACATAATAATAGAACGGTTGTAGTTCTTTGTCTTGCTCGTTCCTGCATTACTTTATTGACTACATGATTGCATACGTGTTTGATTGCATACGTGTGTACAAATAAATGTCCTTGTTTGAATGTTCACCTGTTCGTTGCGTCCTTTCCCTCAATTGAGCTGCTGTATTGCGTTCGGGATATTAGCTGGCTTTTAAATAGCCGATAAAGTAATCGGATCCAGCGGGGCTTGGCGATATACACCGCTTGGCAAATCGCAAACGGAGCGAGCTGCTTAAGCGGCTCGTTTCCAAGCAGGTCCCGTTGAGGTGTAAATCCCCGGCATTTCTGTCTGCGCGCATACTTAGGTAAATCGACAATTCGGCGATCGGACCCTGTCGCGCGGGGACAGAATAGTTGGCTGATTTACGGTGTGATTAAAAACACACCCGTAGCTGGATTTTGGCGTTGATCCGAAAGCTGCGACTAGGTTTGCGACGTCCGGTGGGCGCGCGGCTGCGATTAGTTAAAAGTGGTCCCTCGCACACCGGAGTGGTGAGAAACCACAACGATATATATATATATATATATATATATATATATATATATATATATATATATATATATATATATATATATATATATATATATATATATATATATACTTATTAATAAAATATAATTAAAAAATAAATATATTTTTAAAATAAGAATTAAAAAAGCTTTTATTTTCTTCTTTAAGTTGTTGAAAACAGTCATCTGTGCACACCATTCAGTGCCCATACCTAACCCGCCAGCTTCCATAGAGAACAGTGACGCGTGTGTTTCAATAAGAACTGAGCCACGTAAGGGGTTGGCCATGAGATAACGCAAGATAAAAGAAAGTCACAATAAAGCCACCAACAATGACGACGATTTTAAAAAACAGCGTTGTATTGGTATTTCACCGTGGTCGGGGCCCATCTGATACTTCAGGGAAGAAAGAGAAAATATCTCATTGTGAGAAACTCCATATATACAAACTAAACAGATGTTGCACAGGTGGGGATCAAGAATGAAATTTCTTCCACCGATGATGCCAACACTTTCGGATGAATCAAAATCCCTTGTTAAAATAAATATATAAATTAGTCATGCCGAGTGAAAAGGGTGGGGGTATAAAAATTATTAAAAAAAAAATACAGGATCAAGACAGTTAGTCGGAAGAAAAACTCAAACAAACAAACAAAAAAAAACTTTCATCCAGAACTCTGGAATGAAACCCTTTACAATCAAATATGTGCAAAGTGGATTTCTGCGAAACCAAACGGGTATTGTTCCACAGACCGTTCATCCTGACGAGCTTTTACCTTCAGTCAGAATCAATGAATTAGTCAATTGATTATCAGAATCTCGTCGTGAATCAAACTGAGGATCGGAAAGCTCGAATTTATGACCACTTGAGCTATCCTGCAGGAGGAGGGGGAGATTGGGACCATACTCTATGCAGAGCGTTGGTGCTGACTAAGCAGTCTCCTTGGCTATTGGGCACAATCCTGGACGGGTCGCCACTCCGACACATGACACCAGCGAGCTGGCACTCATTTTGCCGACCTCAGAAAGATGACAGGCAGAGTCAACCCCGCCTGGTGTTAATTTGACTGTAGACAGGGGCTCAAACTCGGGACCCGAAGATCCCAAGCCAGCCACCCTAACCGCTAAGTAAACAGCAGGCTTCTCTTCGCTCTCATAATTAATTGTTAGTCCACATCCCCTTACAGATATTTATCATATGATTCTCATCAGATCTCATGAGAAATCATATGAGCTTTCTGTGATGGTCATAAAATTATTGCAGGCATCCATGAAGTTTTGGCAAATCGCTATGTTCTGCCTTTGCCGCCCTACACTGTAGGTAAACAAATTCCATTCGTGTTTTGGCATTCCACAATACCTTTTTCATCTTGCACTGCCAAAAATGGGGCACCAAGGGGTACATACCGCGCAAGAAGGTGCACAGACAAGTCCGTGCCAGTCACCTTTTTGTAATCAAAATAGGTCTGGCTTTCTCACCTGTATTTGAGCTGATATTGCTTATGAACTCGTCACAACTTTCAAGAAAAACCGTACAGTTAAACTTTCACAGCAACTAACTAGTGTCTCGTTGCAAGCCTTCCTGCCAAAATCACAATACAACAATGAAAGGTCACCATTATCAAAATTAATAAAATCGTTAACTATGACACACGCATGTCTAGACACACACACACACACACACACGACTTACAGCTGCACTTTTCTTTTGGTTAAAGTCACACAACATGTGGTGGATTGTTTTGCTGTCCTTGGCAGTGAATAAGTATCAAGGAAGCATTCATTGCATGTTGATAATGACAACGGCACTCGGTAGGACACATACCTCCGCCAGGGTGAACAGTTTATATTTTACATCTCACTGATGGGCCAGATCTGGATTCGGACCTCCAAAACCTAATTAGCTTATTCTTGTCACCGACCCAACTCATCCACCAAGTTTGGCCATTACCCTAATTTCCTTGAGATATCATGCTACGTATCGTTTGTGGCAACATCTCTCAATGGTGAAGAATCACTTTAAAAATCCAAAAAATATTCTCGTATCCGGATTCAGATCTTCACCAAAATCTAATCAGTTCTTCCTTGTCATACACACAAGCTGTCCACAAAATTTCATCCGGATCCGTCGACAACTTTTTGAGATATCCTGTACACAGACAAACAGACAGGGGTGAAAACATAACCTCCGTCCACGTTCGGTGTTGGAAGCAATTACTTGCTGCTCCCAGAGCATTTAGAGCCAACAAAGTTTAACGGTGGAGTTGGTCTCCCAGGCATTCCCACTCGAGAATTTGTCCTCATGATGCTGGGATTCCATCCAGATTCAATCCCATCTACTTTTTTGATTTGTTCATCATCTCCGAATCTTCTTGTAATTCACATTGAAGTACATATATATATATATATATATATATATACATTGATGTCTGCATTTGTCCTTGTCGTCCCTGCAATTTATGTAGAAACTCTTCCATGAACCTTCGATCACTGGACAAGCAAATGAAATGGAAAGGGGACATTTCAATGTCACGATTTCTATTTACCAAGAATATGTTTGAGTCTGGCCTGGTTTTTCTGCCAGACCACATTGAAGTTGTCCCAGCGAGAGTGCGCCTCGGGCAGAGGGTGCCCCTGCAGCCAACCACCACAGGCAAAGCCATAGAAGTCAGTGCAAGGGTTCACCGACAGGTCCATGGATTGGTGAATGTGGGCAGCAACGCTCACGCACGTCGGCTCCAAGCACACTTGCCCTGCACACAATCAGGAAGTTAACAAAACGATGTCAAAAATATAACACGGCACAGGCTCATCGGGGTATAGAGATTCCGGGAGATCTGAGAATTAATGATCTATATTAAAGTCGATGTGTGTGCACACACAATGCATGAACTTACTCGTCACTTCTCACTCTCACTATATGACGGATTACAGATGCTAAAATGGTGGGATTGTAATCCTTCCACTTACCTTCGGGTTTCACACAATCCCCTTCACCCCAATCATCTTTCCTTTCTCTTCCACCTCTTGCAAAATTTCTCTACAGTCAAATTTCCCTCTCTCACGGGGACACCTTTTCTCGATGCTCAAGTACGTATGCTCCACAAAGCTGGAACAATCGGTTTCCTCCAGACGAAATCTCCCTGGAGTGCCAACCCCTTGGTGAAATATTTTTTACCTCTGCTGCGAAAGGTGGACGGGGGTTTACGTTTTCACCCGTCTGTCTCTGGCCGTCTGCGAGCAGGGTAGCTCAAAAAGTTATGGACGGATTCGCATGAAACGAGGTGGACGAGTTGGTTAGGTGACGAGACAAGGCCGATTCGATTTTGGTTCAGGTCTGGATGCAGATCCGGTCTATCACTGGGGTACAAAACGTAAACTGTTCAGCCTGGCGGAGGTATGCACTCCGCTGAGTGCCGTTCTAGTTCCTTCAACGAATGTTTCGGAATATGTGAATGTATACCTTATGTGGTTAGGAGGTGAGAATAGCCTTTCTCTCAGCAGGTGCAATCATAGAATCAATTGTTCATCGTTATCAGATTCCTCACTTATCGTGGAAATATTTGCCAGCATTGCTCAACTGTTACAATGAGTTCCAAATACTGAAACTACTCATCAAAGAGCTTATGTAATTATGGAACTGGACTTGTTGGTGATCTCGCATGTACTGTATGTTGGTGGCTTGTTGGCGAGGTCACTGGACTGGCATCCCAGAAGGTGTGCCTTCAAATCCAGGTGAAGGCAGCAGTATTGGGGATTTTGATCATGAGCTTCATAAAGTCGAGTTAGTTTCATGAGAACTGCAATGACACAAATGGATCTACAGAAGAAACCTAGCTGGCTCATTAACAACCTTCAGGGTAGGGACTATCTGCTTGACCGACGTTGTCTGGTTGACACGTAAAGCTAGTCCACTCACTGTGGTTGACTCTATTCCCTTCCCTTGGACTATGGATTTGACCATTCTGCAGCTCCAGTAAAAATTAGAGCCAAGTCGATGGTACGTCATCGCAAATCCCCATGCTTCCCATCTCAAGCAAAGTTGAAAGATGGGAAAACGTTGCACCAGGAATGACCAGATATCAAATTTGTACTTTATAATTACCTCCGCCACCGACCGTGGAAGGACGTGATGTTTTCACCCCTTTCTGTCTGTCTGTTTGTGTACAAGTTATCTCAAAAAGTTGTGGACGGATTTGCACGAAACTTGCTGGACAGGTTGGGTGTGTGACAAGGAAGAATTGATTCGATTTTGGTGGAGATCCGAATCTAGATCTTGATACGAGGATTATTTAATTTTCAAAGTGATTCTTCGCCATTGAGATGGAGCCAAAAACGATACATAGCATGATATGTCAAAAATGTATTGGGCCCGATATGTTCTCATGGATCAGGCAGTGCGGATCAGGCAGAGGTATGCGCTCTACCGAGTACCCTTCGAGTTTTTCCTGTTTTGACCTCCTGTGACCCCCACGCACTCCCCTCCCCCCTCCCCCCCCCCCCACGACATGAACCGGGAGTCAGATCCCAAAAATCATAATATATTTAAAGCGTCCCCCAATGTTGATTGCATATTAAAAAAAGTTTAAACAAGTAGTGCCAGGCACAACAAATCCCGCTGATTTAAGGCATAAAGTTATTTTGGGGATCAAATTTTAATTTGATACATCCTTAACCTGAATGTTGATTATAAGGAATAGAATAAGGAATATTTTAGTCTTAGTTTGAAATCAATTAAACCATTTTTGACGAAGTTATGACTGTAAAATGATTTTCGTAACCATGTTTTAGTTTTCATGGAAAATATGTAATTTTGACCGATGGCCATGACCCCCAAAACTTCGGACCCTACCGATCTTCACAAATATGCATTTTTCACTGTAGGAATGGGTAGGATTATAAGTGACAAATAGAATAAGGTTCACTATAAGTTTAGTTTGAAGTAGATCAGATCATTTTTGACGAAGTTATGAGCGAAAAACGATTTTGATCTTTTTGTGACCTTGACCTTGACCTTTGATCCAATTGGACCCAAAAGTCAATGGGGTCGTCCAAGGTTCATTGCCCACCTGTGGATTAAATTTGTTAGTGTTTTCAAAAGCCGTTTTGCCGTAAAGTTGCTAACAGACAGACAGACAGACAAACAAACAAACAGACAAACAAGCAGTCATAGACTGGTACTTACAAAATCGTCAACTTGACCTCTGACCTTGTCTAATAAAAGCCGTCTCTAGAGAAGGTAGCGACGCAAACCAGAAGTTTCTACGATGATGCTGTACCACACCATCAAAAATCGTAACGTCGACCGAAGCAAAAATCTCCATTTCTCCACGCAATTATTTAATATTATTTTATCAAAGTCACAAAACCGTAATATTCGGCCATCCACCAACAGTCTTTACATAATCCGACGGCTTAGCGAGTCAGGCATGCGACGATAACCTTTATTGGGATAAAAAATGACTTTTAAACACCATCTTTATCGAAAACACCGTCAGCGCGCACACGGAAAACCTTTACGTGACTCAACGACGCGTCTGCTCGAGCGCGCTGCACCACGTGACGAGCCGTGATGCAGCGAGTGAAATATTTTTTATACAATCTTAAAACGTCTCCAAAACATCCGATTTTTACCATAATTTTGACAACCCAGTGTTAAGCGTCCTAAGCGATCGCAAAAACCGAAGACAAAATTAAAATTGAGGTTAAAACGAACTTGTAACGTCGAGCGAAGCAAATATACTCCATTTCTCCACATGAATTTACGGAATTATGTTTGACCTCACTGTGACCTTGACCTTTGACCGATTTTGCCAAAAATCTAATCAGCGCTAGCCATCACCCTCCTGAATCACGTGGTGTAATTTGACATTGGTAGCTTCTTCCGTTCTCGAGTTATCGTGCCTACAAACAAACAAACAAGCAGTCATAGACTGGTACTTACGAAATCGTCAACTTGACCTCTGACCTTGTCTAATAAAAGCTGTCTCGAGAGAAGGTAGCGACGCAAACCAGAAGTCTCTACGTTGTTTCTGTAACAAACCATCAAAAATCGAATGTTTTGGATGTTTGACCTCACTGTGACCTTGACCTTTGACCGATTTTGACCAAAATCTAATCAGCGCTAGCCACCACCCTCCTGAATCACGTGGTGTAATTTGATATTAGTAGCTTCTTCCGTTCTCGAGTTATCATTTTTTTGGATGTTTGACCTCACTGTGACCTTGACCTTTGACCGATTTTGACCAAAATCTAATCAGCACTACCCATCACCCTCCTGAATCACGTGGTGCAATTTGACATTGGTAGCGTCTTCCGTTCTCGAGTTATCTGTACCAAACCATCAAAAATCGAATATTTGACCTCACTGTGACCTTGACCTTTGACCGATTTCGACCAAAATCTAATCAGCGCTAGCCATCACCCTCCTGAATCACGTGGTGTAATTTGACATTGGTAGCTTCTTCCGTTCTCGAGTTATTGTGCCTACAAACAAACAAACAAACAGAAACGGAAGTCATCAATATACTTACGAAATCTAAAGATTTCGTAAGTAACAAATTGGACGATTACAATATCCCGCTCCCTCCCTCCGCGGAGCGGGATAACAAAAAAAAAAAGTGTCCATAATTGCATTCTTCGGTATTTGACCTTTTGACCCCTTCCAATGGATGGGGCCAAAAATGAGGCTGCTCTCGCACATTTTTGCATGTGGTGATCATAACTACCAAGTTTGATGAATTTCTGCGCAACCATTTAGGAGATGGCGTGACGGACAGACAGAGAGACGGGAGCCGATCACAATACTCCATATATACTGTACTCAGTTGATTTGGGTCTTTTATTTCTAAAATAGTGTGGTGATAAGTTGGCTACAACACGCATGGCAAGCAAACCATCTCTTTCATGTAGGTCATTTGTGAGCCAGCTGGGATTTTAATGGACAAACCGACAGCGACAGTGATTCTCCCTGGAGCTATGTGAGGTTCATGAAGGTAAAGAACTAAATTTTGAATTCTGCCATCTTTAACTGGAATGAACCCCTACACCCCAACCCCCCTCTCTGTTCCTTTGATATACCAATACCATGAATCTGGACAAGTGCTCTTTTTGATATTCTACAGTGCTAGGAATTGAAGCTGAAACAAGAAAAAAAAAAGCTTAAACTGTGACAAGCACGTACGAACAGATGTCCCGTTTGAGAGTAGAAAAGCAGAGGCACGAATTGCAGGAACTGTGTGGGCAAAGCTCACGGCGCACCCATGCACCTTCCTTCCCGAACGCACACCGATTGCCTGTGTGCGGCCTGGAGTACCGACAATCACAACACCAAACACGCCAACACCAGACTACATACCAGGAGAATAATATGGCTTGGGATGTTTGCCGCAAAGATGGCAGCAACTATTTTTGGGATAAAATTATGACAAAAACAATAAACGATTCCTTTTGCTTTATCTGCCGGCTTAGTTTACGAAAGGCTGTGCTTGGTTTTTTGGGGGTTTTTGGGGGTTTTCTTTTCTTCCTTCTAACGAGTAAGCGTTCACAGGTTTTATCTCCTGCAGGTACTCGATCTTGAATGAGCGCTCCATTGAACTTTGAAGGTTTGGCTTTCACAAAACCTTGGGAGCTTGGAGACCAAACGAGGCAGGAAGTTAATTTCCAGCATAAACAGGAAACATTTTCTGTGTACATACTTACTTAACATCATTTAAGCTTTTGGTTTCGTGATATCCTGTTGTAAATTGCATAATCTTCTACACTTCATTTTATTATTATTTTTTTTAAATATGGAAGTCAAAGCTCATGTCAAAAGCTGGATATCAAAGTACATAGCTGGTAAACAAACAATGGGGGCAGCAGGTACAGGCAGATAAACAATGTCAATGTGGAAAAGCAGAGCGATAAGTCGAGAAGAAGAGCCAGTGAGGAGGAGAAGAGATCGTCAACGAGGATGGGAGACAACATGAGATGATGGCGGGCTGGAGTCCGACAGATTGGTGCGGCAAGAGCAACAGGATACATTCAGGAAGGAATCCGAAGATGAGAAGGAAGGGATTTGAAGGAAAGCTGGGTTTGGTGATTGTAAGAGGGAATGAACTACATGATGAGCATTGTGACCTGGGGGGGGGGGTTGGAGGGGGTGAGGGCCAAAGGGCAATATTGACATGAGCAGCAGGACTAGATGGAAGGCGTCCGAGAACCAGCAGATCTTTCTCGTTCTCGAGTAGGTCGGTGCATAGCTCAAATTGGAAACCAAGGTCATAAAATTCATCAATTTCCAGATGTAGTTTTTATGCTGCTTTTGGGTCAGTGGTCTTAAGAGACCGGATTAACCAAGGCTTATTTATTTATTAACTCCGCCCATCAAAGGTGGACGGAGGTTATGTTTTCACTCCTGTTTGTTTGTTTCTGTCCGTCCGTCTGTCTGTGTGCAGGATATCTCAAAAAGTTGTGGACGGATCCGGATGAAATTTGGTGGAGAGGTTGCGTGTGTGACGAGGACGAACTGGTTAGATTTTGGTGAAGATCTGGATCCGGATCCGGCTACTAGAATGAAGCGATTCTTCACCATTGAGAGGTAGGGCCAAAAACGATATATATCATGTCTCAAAAAGTAATGGACGGATTCGGACAAAACTTGGTGGACATGTTGGGTGTGTGACCATGACACATTGATTCGATTTTGGTGAATACCCAGATCCGGGCGGAGGTCTGTGTTCCACTGAGTGTCCCCCTAGTACATAATGTATTCGGCGAGACAAATATGCCGTTGGGCACGTACCTCTAGATATAGGTATTGATCAATCTGATAAACTCCAAAGATAATAAGGTTGGGACAGTACAACTTACTCACTAACATTCTCATAACAATACAAAATATTTATTCCATATCCAACGATATGACTCACCCACAAAGACAGGAGAAGGAAAATCTCTCACCGACTCACTGTGGCTGTTTTGTAAACTGAAAGGTACCATTTGATAACAACACGAGGGAGCTCCGCTTCTTCGAGCGTGAAATCCAGCGGTGACGAGTCAAATAAGGAAACGGTGGCATTTGGCTAAAGTAGGACACTCAATGCAATCTTAAAAGAGGAAATTTGTGTTCATCTTCAAGCGGTGGAGAAATTGCATGCTTCCAAGTTAATATGGGGTTTCACTTCACCTTCACGTGGGTGTCCGGCAAGAGACCAGGTGAGTACGACGAGGACTGCACACAGCACCGCTGCAAGAAGCATACGGAGCCAGCATCGTCGGGACACTTGTTTGTGTGCTGGAAACAATCCCCCGGACAATATGCCATCTGCCTGCACACTCAGTACACATCAGGCTTACTTACATGCAATGAGCATATGGAGGGAAAGGAGTAAAGGGGAGAGATGTTCCAAAACACCAACTGTTTCGGTTTGTGTATAAAGCTACCAACACTGGGTAAGAGTTGGGTGAAAGGAAATTAAATACATAATGGACCAACTGGCATTGGACTAATGGGGTGACAGGATGGTCTACGTACCCTAGAGGTACGCACACTCGCTTCTAAGCTGTCTAGCCTGGGTTTGAATCTCGACCCAGCTATAAACTGTCATCCCAGTGTTTCACAGGCAGGGTGATTCGTCACTGTGTGTGCCGTCCCCCCTGATGGATGTTAAACTGGGCGTCATATCTGCCGGAATTAGTTGGTGGACGTTAACGATCCCACGGTGTCCTTTGTGAAGAGTTGGCGAGCTATCGCCAGCACCATGGCGAAATTCCAAATTACTGCCATAACTTGCAGAGGGCATTGCATCAGTGGTACAGCCAATGATGTTACCCCGCAGCTTTGTTATACATATGAAAGAAGAGGGAGAAGGAGAAAAAAAAGGTGCTAAACTTGTTCCATAATGGTAATATACTGTTATATGGGCTGCAGGTATCCATACCTGTGGCCCATTCTGAACCGTTGGCAGGTGAACATGATCAATTTGCCAGCGAAAGTAATCCAGGTACAGTGGGACACCTGTTACGGATTTGGAAACCTTGTGCACACAAACAGCCAGAGTCCCTAAGCTTAGTTATTTCGATAAGTATGTGTACAGTTAGAATCCATCCCCTTCTGTCTAATGGGAATTACATGTGTGCGCCACGAGTTATTTTCCAGTTAGTTTTTTTTTACATCTTCAACAAATACATCGACAACAACTACATCCTCTACATCACCAACTACAACAACAACAACGCCATCACCCACGTGCGTCGTGTCATGTACAGGGGTGAGGTTCCCTCCGCCCACCATGAGCTCATCCAATCAACGGCGGCCATGAGTCGTCCGACAACCCCCTGGCCAACCAGGAGGCGAGTGGCGAGGAGAAGAGGCCCCTCCCACCAATAGAGGAGTAGAATGGTTGTGAGGAGCAGTTTTTCGGCAGACCGGGTGATTGTGGCGACGGCAGAGTGGTTGTGAGAGATGAGATGACGGCAGACAGGAGGATCGTGGCGATTCTGAGCAGTCTGTCGTCGTGGCAGACGGTCGTGTGTGGTGGTTGGAGCGGTCTGAGACAGTGGTGGTCGTGGTTGAGCGGTCTCGTTCGTGGGCCGTGGACTTCGGGTCGTGGGGTCGAGTCCCAATTGTGGTTCGGGTCGGTGTGACCGCACGAGGCGGGACAGGTACCCGGCTCGGCTCTGGTCCCACAGCTCACCTTTCTCTCCTGGGCTGAGGACCGACTAAAGACCCACGGGTCCATTTCGTGTGTGTGTGTGTGTGTGGGTGTGTGTGTGTGTGTGTGTGTGTGTGTGTGTGTGTGTGTGTGTGTGTGTGTGTGTGTGTGTGTGTGTGTGCGCGCGTGCGTTTGTGGCGCCAGTCCATTAAGTAGAATTGTTTAAGTGCCTTGTACATTGCTTTTAGTCGGTTTAACTCTGCTCTGTGTCTCCCCCTCCCCGATTATCGTTGTAAAATAAACCCGTTAAATGTACCAGCTCGTTTTCTGTGCTTTCCTCCATTGGCCTAGCATGGTGCGTGTTGTGAATTGGTAGGGCCGTTCATGCCGTGGATTGTTCATTTGGTCCGGCGCGACTTCGGTAACTTCCGCTCGGTTATGCCGGATCCGAGTCCGTGATAGCGACTCAATTCGGACAAAGTCGGCCGAGGATGTGGTTTTCCCCGGTAGTTGGACGACATGGGTATTAAGGTATATTAAAATTTGGCAATTAACCCTACGCCACGCCGTCAAAATATTGGCGACCACAGTCCGCTAAGGGACCTGTGACCTTTCGGACTTATCCGAGAGTCACGACCTAAATTCCAGGGTGTTCGGTGGAAACGACTCCACTGCTCCACCTAGTGGTCGTTTATCGCCACCGAACCCCGGCCCACAAGACACCTACACTGACGGCTTTCCAGAATAGCTCACAAATTGTGGTAAATAGCATAGTGAAACCACCTTGACAATACCATGGAGCAGACAAACACCACTTCACCACGACCGCCTTTTGGCCCAATTACCTTCCCAACAGCACGTGCTGCCATGGTGAGCACGTGGTGCACATGCTTTTGGTGTGTGCGCGCGCACGCAATCGACAGAGGACACGAAACGTCGAACGGAGAGGATGCACCCATTCGTGTGGGTCACAATTTGCTGTTCACACGTGCCAAGCACAGCAAAAGGACCGAGACACCACATCAGTGAAATGAGCTTGGATTGGGACGGAACGAGCACCAGCGAGCGGCTTGCCTCGTCAACATGGACCTCATGGTCGCTGTGCAGCGGGACGGAACGAGCACCAGCGAGCGGCATGCCTCGTCAACATGGACCTCATGGTCGCTGTGCAGTGGGACGGAACGAGCACCAGCGAGCGGCATGCCTCGTCAATGTGGACCTCATGGTCACTGTGCAGCGGGACGGAACGAGCACCAGCGAGCGGCATGCCTCGTCAACATGGACCTCATGGTCACTGTGCAGCGGGACAGAACGAGCACCAGCGAGCGGCATGCCTCGTCAACATGGACCTCATGGTCGCTGTGCAGCGGGACGGAACGAGCACCAGCGAGCGGCTTGCCTCGTCAACATGGACCTCATGGTCGCTGTGCAGCGGGAGGGAACGAGCACCAGCGAGCGGAATGCCTCATCAACATGGACCTCATGGTCGCTGTGCAGCGGGATGGAACGAGCACCAGCGAGCGGCATGCCTCGTCAATGTGGACCTCATGGTCACTGTGCAGCGGGACAGAACGAGCACCAGCGAGCGGCATGCCTCGTCAACATGGACCTCATGGTCGCTGTGCAGCGGGACAGAACGAGCACCAGCGAGCGGCATGCCTCGTCAACATGGACCTCATGGTCGCTGTGCAGGTAACGGTCGACAACAGAAGTTTCACTGAAGTACTCTACTGGACAACTACTGTTATAATCAAATGCACAATACGCCTCGGTGTATTCGTCACACGTAAATTATATATATATAATATATACATTTCATTCATTCTTCTTTCCCTGCAAAACAAATGGAGCGATGTCACTATGAGCATGATCACGTCATCATCGTCATCATCGATGTAGGTTACATTCGGCAGACTCGAAGTGTCGAACTCACCTCTGGAAGATGGACGTACAGGACTCTCTTCCTCCCCATGGCGCTAACTTCGCACGTTTATCTTTACTCGTTCCACTCACACTCTGTCACTTTAAGCCACGCCCATTTACTTGTGCCCGCCTCCTTATCGCGAGTCTCCTTCCTTCCTTCCTTCCTTCCTTTGCACTCCTTTTTAACATTTCACTTTGCTCTCCATGACTCTACATTACGATGCCCCTGCCTCGCTCTCTTCATGAGGGTACGAGGGGAGGGGCATGTGGGAGGAGTTACGAGACTCCTCCCCCATTGTCTGAACATCTCACCTCTGCAGCCTTGACTCCTCCTTCAACCCGAACCTTCGACTTCCCATCATCCCTCCCCCCCCCACCCTTACTCCTAACGATTCCTCTTCTTCATTGTGGGCACCTGTCCAAACTTATCCTCCAACTTAAGTTTGTCCCTTTATCTCTTATCCAATAATACTTTACCCCGATCGGAACATGTTCGATGTCGTCATTGAATGACGTCATAATGCCGTATCCGACTGTCTCTTCGATTCAAATCGCTGGAGGAATGGCTTGACCGAGAGGTGAATGCGCTCATCGTCCACTCAGATGCGGACGAACAGGGAATTATTTGAATTAGCCACGTGGTTATAACCACGAACTGTCACTTTTTGTGGTTGGGAATGTGGTGCGCTGCCCTGTCGATGATGGCCCAACAAGGTCGAAACCGGTTGGTGGATTCGCCTTTTCATCCACCGGCGCCGAAGGTTGCACGGACGTGATGTTTTCACCCCCCCCCCCCCCCGTCTCTCTGTGTGTACGTATGTCAATGGTCTCAAGGTCACATTTTTACTCCGATCTTCACGAAACTTCACCACCTGCTGGAGAAAGGATCCCGGTGGGGTTTGGAACGGCAAAGGGCTTCTAACCTTTCAAGACTGCCAATTCCATTTCTGACTTTCACCTTGCCGTTGGCATATCTCCAGAAACTTCTCGGATTTGAATCCAGGTTTTCTCTCCGGCACAGATTGTTCAATGCACTCCTCAAAGAAGTATCTCAACTTACTCCGTGGCTCAATGCAAGCGCGATCCTTTAATTCCTCTTTCCAGTTGACACGAGCAAGTTTTTTTTTTTTGTTCATTTATTTATAACTACCAAATTCAACCCGTCGCTTCACTGATGGGAATATTAAGGGTGGGGTGGGGGGGTAAGAAGGAGGGAGGGTAGGGAGAGGGAGGAGGGAGAGGAGGGAAGGGGAGTGAGAAAGGAGGGAGATCGAGATGTGGTGGGGGAGTGAGGAAGGAGGTGGGAGCGAGGAGGGGTGCGGAAAGGGAGGGCAGTATGGGGGCAGAGCAAGGGAAGGCAGTGTTAGGGGAGGGCAAGGAAGGCAGCATGAGGGGAGGGTCAATCCGGACATAACCACCGTCCGGACACATCCGGAGATAACCACCGTCTGGACATAACCACCCTTCAGACATAACCACCGTCCAGACATAACCACCGTCCAGACATAACCGCCGTCCACACATAACCGCCGTCCAGACATAACCGCCATCCAGACATAACCACCGGTCAGACATAACCGCCGTTCAGACATAACCACCGTCCAGACATAACCACCGTCCAGACATAACCACCGGTCAGACATAACCGCCGTTCAGACATAACCACTGTCCAGACGTAACCACCGTCCAGACGTAACCACTGTCCAGACATAACCGCCGTCCAGACATAACCGCCGTCCAGACATAACCGCCGTCCAGACGTAACCACCGTCCAGACGTAACCACCGTCCAGACGTAACCACCGTCCAGACGTAACCACCGTCCAGACATAAGCACAGTTCAGACATAAGCACCGTTCAGACATAACCACTGTCCAAACATAACCACCGTTAAGACATAATCACCGTTCAGACATAACCACTGTCCAGACATAACCGCCGTTCAGACATAACCACCATTCAGACATAACCACCTTTCAGATGTAAGCACCGTTCGGACATAACCACTCTGCAGACATAAGCTCCATTCATACATAACCACCGTTCAGACATAAGCACCGTTTAGACGTAGCCACTTTCCAGACATAACCACCGTTCAGACATAACCACCGTTTAGACATAACCACCGTTTAGACATAACCACCTTTCAGATATGTCAACGGAAGGCAGTTTGGGAATTGCATTTTTGGATTGCACAGTTTCTTTTTTGTTGAAGTTTTTCCCTGAATTGGATTTCACACACACACACACACACACACACACACACACACACACACACACACACACACACACACACACACACACACACACACACACACACACACACACACACACACACACACACACACACACACACACACACACACACACACACACACACACACACACACTTATTGGTATAGATTTAATACAATGGAAGATGAACTGGGCTTCTTTTGACCCTAACTGCGAGTCCTCATGACAGTTTCAATTCTCCTCCAGTTCAGACAGATACAGTCGCTTCATCCGAGCGGCGGGCCCATCGTCGATATATGCGACCATGCAGTTGTTATAATAAGATCCAGAACATTTGGGTTTTGACCTTCATGGTAACGCATTGGTTTGATATCATTCTGCTTGTTCAGCAAAGAGTCAGCGTTTGTGTATCGCACCTTTAGTTGGGAATCGGTACACTTGTTCATCCTCAACCACATCATGCATGTCCTCTCTTTCTTGTCACCGGCGATCACACGTTTTACCACCAATCGCCCCTTCAATCTCTGTGTTCCCCATCATCGGTGACTGTGCTGGTGTTGTGGATGTGCTGCTGTTCTGGGATGCCACATCGCCCAAGATCGCCTCATCCTTCTGTGTCTTCACTGCTAAATCACTTGCTGCCCGGTAGTCCCGGTGCTTCTTTTTAGCATTATTGTAGGAAGTTGTTTTTGGTTTCGATGAAATCATAATCATTCCCTGGCTGATTAAGAGGTTTCCCCTCCATTGTCTCTCCTATGTTTTAACTAATGTCTAAAGCTCTCTTTTTTCCTCCCTTTTCCTTTCTAGTCCGGTCCCAGTGCAAGTTATGTATTGTTCCACTTTTCTGTCAATCTCGACTTCCTTGCTGATGCTGGAATGTCTCTCTTTCTCTTGCTGCTTCCAAGCTGGACAAGTAGAATTCTAGGTTTCACCTTTCTATCCCCGTTCCTGCCGCCAAGCCGAATGTCTGCCGGATCGGACGCCAATAATTCCAACACCTTACGCGCGATGATGTCCAGTGTTGCCTTCTTGTCATCTGCTCGTCTGACATTAAACTGGCCATCATTGTACTCTCGATCGACGGGTTCCTCGATTGGTACTATACTGACGATGTTTCCAACAGATACCTTTTGGTTCTAATACTTGTTCCACTGCTGTTTGATTGATCACCGTTGCATAAGTTGGTCTGCAGTAGAACAAGTGGGGGGGAACCTTTCTTCATCAGTGGGCCGTAACGGCCATTGTTAAATCGACTGCGTACCGGATGTGTGGCGAGTGATGTGTTAGTAACTTAAACAACATACTCGTATGTGCAGATAAGTAATGTAACTTATCATTCTGACTTTTTACTGGACATATAAAAATGATTGTAATGTAACTAAACATCCTGATTCTGAGTGTCCATGTTGGAGGGACACTTGCTGCTGATCTTAAGTTGTTTTTGAATGAAGTGATAATAGTGACACAAAATTCTAATTCTGATGTACCATGCCCTGTAACATAGCGTCAGTGCTGCCGAAGCAAGTTCCTGACAATGGTTATGCTGGGTGGTTTGCCATTGCTTTCCCAGCAGTAGTTAGAGCAGGAATTTGTAATTTGTTCGTGGTGCCGGCGATAGCTCACCAACTCTTGTAAAGGGCACCGTGGGATCTTTAACGTCCACCAACTAATGCCAGGTTTAACGTCCATCCGAGGGGCAGCACACAGATTGATGGATCACCCTGCCTGTGAAACACTGGGATGACAGTTTATAACTGGGCTGGGATTCAAACCCAGGGTATAGACGGCTTAGATGCCAGTGTGCATACCTCCAGGCCATCCTGCCAGCCCCATACATAAAAAATCTAAATATCATCACACGGCCCAGACTTAAACACATCACGGGCCACATCTGGCCCACGGGCCAGATGTTCATCATGCCAAGTCCAGAATCTCGATAGCCACTTCAGCCGATACAAATCTCAAGTTCGAGGTTCAAACCCAGGCTAGACAGCTCGAAGGTAAATGCACATACCTCTATGTCTAGCCAGTACCCTGAACACTATCCTGGCAACCTGAGACCATGCTCCCTCTCCCCAACCCCCAATTTAAAAAAAAAAATAGAATTAAGAACATGAATGAAATTTGTCCTTAAACAATTAGAACTCAAATATAAGTAATAAAAATAGGACCGCCTGCTCTGAAGCTTACCTGGATCAGGAGCAACAGTCACTGAACCCCCCACCTCCCCCCCCCCTGCAGACCCCCTTCGACCATGAATTTTTTTATGCCGTGAATAAACTTTGGTACATCATGGGTGATGAATGTTGTGGTCACGTTGCATCAAAATTGTGTGTGTAGTTTTGGAGAAGAGAGAAAATACCTATTTGGGCGTGAGGGGGGGGGGTCAAACCCTGCCCCGTAGACCCCATTAATGAGTGCAGATTTTGATGCGGTCGATAAAATTTGGTACATCATGGAGGAAGAATGTTGTGGTCAAGTTTCATCAAAATAGTGAGTGTAGTTTCAGAAAAGAGAGCAAATACCTATTTTGGGGGGTCAACCCCCCCCCCCCATGTGGACTCCTTTAATGAGTGCAGATTTTGATGTGGTCCATACACTTTGGTACATCACTGGTGATGAATGTTGTGGTCAAGTTTCATCGAAATTGTTTGTGTAGTTTCGGAGGCGACAGCAAGTACCTATTTTGGGGGGGGTTCAAACCGCTTCCCCCCATAGACCCCTTAATGAGCGCACATTTTTATGCAGTCAATACACTTTTGTACAAGATAGGTGATGAAGGTTGTGGTCAAGTTTCATCGAAATTGTGTGTAGTTTTGGAGAAGAAAGCAAATACCTATTTTGAGGGGGTCAAAAACACCCCGTCGACCCCCTGAATGAGCGCAGATTTTGAAGCGGTCAATACACCTTCGCTAGACATCAGATATGAAGCTTGTGGCCAAGTTTCATCAAAATCGTGTGTTTGGTTCAAGTGATAATGACTGAAGTGTTTACGGACTGACTCACTCACTCATTGACAGACTGATTAACTCACTCACTCACTCACCTACGGACACTGCTCAATCGCATTACGTCACCTGACTAAAGTCCAGGTGAGCTAATAATGTAATAATAAAGTAATAATTAAATGAGTCCATTTGAAATAATGGCTGTTGCGGGCTGGCGGGGTCGGGTGAGGAGACCACTCGGTGGGGGAAAGCTACGTCGATTCCGAACAGACTTCCCGGAATTGTAGGCCATCGCTCACGGATAATTCCGTGATGCGGTGGGTCGCTTAACCGACCGTGGACGCCAATAACTCAACCGCGTGACCTAGGGTCCTCCTGCCTAGAATCGGGTTACCTAATTAACCACGCAGTTTAACCACCGGGGAACCACGCCCTCGGTACTCCTTGTCCGAACCGGATCACTCTCCCAACTACAGATTACCTTTCCGGATCGGATGCAGCCGAGCGGCACTGCCAAGGACGTACCGGCTAGAAGGAACGGATTGTTGGGAATAAAGAGCCGGCTAAACTTAGATCCGAACCATGCTGGACCAATGGAGGAAAAGACAAAGGCGAGCTGGTAACATTTCTACAATTATTATTTATTTACAATAAGCGAGGAAAAGCATGTGGCACAACAAAAGGTTTATTGGGGATGTAATGCAGGGAAAGATGAGAGAGGTGTGGGATGCGACAATTATACAAGCAACTTACAAAAGCAGACAGAGTGCAGACTTGACGCAAGATTAATAAAAGCAATAACAATCACAACAATGAAGATCTTGTACAGGCTTATCTAACGGACAGGCGCCAACACACTCAGACATAATAAACCCAATGTAAGGCAAAGGACTTTTGCAGACAGGGAGGGAGGGAGTTCAGGTCACAGTTTTTGGTACCTGAGCATTTCGGGGGAAGGGATGCTCCGTGGTACGGCACCCGACAAAAGCTCTGCAGTTCGGTCCACAGCCGCACGTGTGGTAATCGTGTCTGCAGCAGGAGCTTGAGTGGAGGAGAGCGGAGTCCAAAATGGTGAGAGTTGAGCAGTAGCAGGACCAGACAAGAGGTTTGGTCGAGGTCGTGTCGGTGGGGACCAGTAGGCTGGTCGTCGAGGTGAGACGTAAGCAGAGCCAAGCAGCCGGAAAACCTTCGCAACAACTCCTTCAATTCCCTTTCACACTTCTCCTTCCAACGGACTACCACAACAACAACAACCTTCCCACACTTCGACCGACTTCTTCCTTTCCATCCACCCCAACTTCACCCCAACTCTGAGGATTGCTCCGTACTTTATAGATCACGGAGCTCGGGGAGGAGCCATGGCGAAACCGACGACATCATCTGATCTGAGCATCCCGATTGGACCGGGCCTTCATGTGGTCCGCCTATCTGGACGGGGTTTTGGCCAGACGCTAGTTTGGCCCGCCCACGCCATGCGTGTCTGGGTTTGGGAAGGTGGATGCCGATGCGGCTTCTATAGTGAACGTCGGGATTTTGCCTCTGAAAACGAGTTGCTGGAGTGGTACGCTGTGGCCAGCGAAACGAGGGTAGCAAGCGAGACGATTTCACCTCACTAAGTAAAAGGAGGGAATAAAATAAAAGGGGAATAATGATCTAATAACTGAACTATAGCCCATCGCAACGCACCCCCGTGTCTTCCCGCGACACAAGGAAGGGATCTATCTACACGTATATTAATGGAATAACTGACTCGAGACAACTCTCTGTTGTATGCATACATTTCCGAGAACCGTAACAATATCATTGTCATGGTATAGATAAGAAAACGAAAGTTACATTTCAATCAGCAGAGAGTGCTCCAACTCCTCTCGCATCGAGAAGCGTCCGAACAATTAAAAACCAAAATGAGGCACATATTAGAAGAAGTGAATTGCATTTGAGATATTCTGCAACCCAATAAGAACCGGCGAAAAATTACCTGCATTACTAAAATACTATTCAATAAAACTCATATTGCGGTCTATTCGAAGCTTTCTCTGTGCCAGTAGAGTACGTGGTTTAATCCGTCGTGCGAGCGTGGTGCACGGGGTTACCGTTGCAGGGGTGCTGTATCGAGGAAGGTTTGGCTTCGCCGGGCACGTTGTATCGTGTGTGTTATTAAAGTTGATTTCAACCTCACCAAGACTGATGTTTGGCCTCGCTGCTCCGTTGGGGATTCCCTTTAACCATTGTGGCGTGGTGGCAGCGTCGGGATACGTTTCCACGCACTCTTCACCCCGGAAACAGCGATCGGGAGAACGTCACTGTTACGAGAGCCATCTTCGAACCCCAATCGCACCTCACAATAAGGTGAGCGGCCAACCAGCTCACTCTGTAGCTGTGTCATAAACATCGTCTGTACAACGTGTCCGTCATCAAAATGGCCACCACACACTGTGCACCAAAGCAGTGGTCACTTAGCAATAGTGAAACGATGAACTCATTTGAAAATTGGAGACAATTTTCTTTATATTTTATCACTCGATCCCAACTTTGCTCCCTTCCTCACTGAGGGCGTCACCTGGGAGAATAAGAGCAGAGCGTTCCCTCTTCGTGGACTTGTGGATGATGGTGAGGATGTCCCCATTGTGCAGCGTCACACTGCCCAACAGAAAGTCACCGTACTGGAACTTATGCTGGGTCAGATTGCAAACTACTGCCCTCTGATATCCTGCAACACCATAGTCCGAAACTACACCTCTGTAGTCAACATATGGCAATTGATTCGCCAACATTTTGGATTCCAGTCGACAGGCGCACACTTCATTGACTTTGCAGCGATACGCCATAACCCCGAAGAGCGCCATGAAGACTTATACCAACGCCTGATGGCGTTTGTGGAGGATAACTTCCTTCGACAAGAGGGCAGCATCTTCCACCATAACCAGGCGATCACGGAAGATGAGGAATTATCTCCCTCGTTGGAGAACTTTATTGTGCTCACATGGCTTCGCCTTGTCCACAGTGGACTCCCCGGACTCGTCAAACAACGCTATGGACCTGAACTCAGGTCCCGCACTTTAGCCTCCATCAAACCAGAGATATCCCAGGCGCTTGACTCACTATTAGATGAGCTCCATGCTGCTGAAGATACAACGTCCTTGTGCACTTCAACGTCTCGACCACAGGTCCCCCGCCCGGCATCATCGTCAAAACCTCGTCAAGTCTTTTCGGGGACTCGTTCAAACAATCTTACAAAGTCCTGTCCTCTCTACAAACAAGTACGCCGCACTGATTTCAGTCATTTCCTCAGTGAGTGTCCTTTCCTCCCCGAACGAGATCATCGGTACATCGCCAGAGCACGCCATGTGGCTGACATAACTGAAGAGTCAGACGACGAGTCTGGAGACATAACATATGCCCATATGGACAAGGAAGTTAATAACATAGACTATACAGAACCGTCCACTATCTCGCGTGTCCAGACTCGCCAGTCTCCATATCTAGACACCTTCCACGGCCACCACACAACCCGAGTTACCATCGACAGTGGGGCCACGGGTAACCTGATTCGTGAGACAACTGTAAGGAGGTTTGGAGCCAAGATTCAGAAGAGTGCACAGTCCGCTCGTCAGGCTGATGGGTCTTCCCCTCTTCAAGTGGTTGGTGAGACCACACTGACACTGACTCGCGACGGAAGGGAATTTCAGTTTGAGGGCCTGGTTGTCGAAAATCTTGACGTAGAAGTACGAGCAGGAACACCTTTCATGGAGTCTAATGACATCTCAATCCGCCCTGCGAAGCATCAAGTTATCCTGGGTGACGGCACCACATACGTTTATGGTTCTCAGGAAGGGAGCCTTAATCGCCATGCAGTACGCCGAGCTCATGTCGTACGTGCCCCACCCCACACAACTCCTCTTGGCCCGGTGAGTTCATCGAAATGGTCCTGCCATGTGACATGTCGAGTATCGACTCAGCGTTCGCACTCGAACCTCGCATGGATGCCCCCAGTGCGAGGTCGCTGCGACCCATTAAGTACTGGCCCCCACCGAGTGTCATCCGTAGCATCGGCGGGAAGGTTTGGTTCCCCAAGTTAACTAACGAACCACGAGTTCTCAAACGACATGAGCAATTTTGCCAAATCCGCTCTGTGCACATACCCGAAGAACACCCAGATGACTATACCGAGACCAGCCCCCCCCCCCAAATTAAAACGCACACTCACTTCACTCTCAGGACACTCTTCGACTCTCACCCTCGACCCTGACAACATGTTCGCTCCTGTCACACGATCAAAGTTTTGTGCCCTTCTTGAAGAATATGATGAGGTGTTTGACCCAGTGTTCCAAGGCAACAATGGTGCTGCAGGCCCCTTTGAGGATGTTGTTAACATGGGCCCCGTTCAGCCTCCACAACGCAAAGGCCATCTACCACAGTGTGCGCAAGATAAAATGTGTGAACTACAACACAAATTTGATGAACTAGAAAAACTTGGAGTCTTTGCTTGCCCTGAGGACATGGGGATTACTGTGGAATACCTGAATCCTTAATTCTTGATCAAGAAGCCCAGTGGCGGGTTCCACTTAGTCACAGCCTTTGCTGATGTGGGCCGATACAGCAAGCCCCAACCCTCTCATGCCAAACGTAGATTCCATCCTCCACAAAATTGCTCAGTGGAAGTATCTAATTACAACCGACCTTGCGAGTGCCTTCTACCAAATCCCATTATCTCGCCAGTCCATGAAGTACTGCGGTGTAGCCACACCCTTCCGGGGAATACGTGTGTATACCAGATCCGCTATGGGTATGCCTGGATCAGAGACGGCACTCGAAGAACTCATGTGTCGCGTCCTTGGTGATCTCTTAGAGAAGGAGACCGTTGCCAAACTCACTGACGACCTCTATTGCGGTGGTGACACATTGGACGAACTTCTCCAGAACTGGAGAATGTTGTTGCAGGTTCTGCATAAATGTCGACTTCGCCTCTCTGCTATGAAGACAGTTGTATGTCCAAAGAGCACCACCATCTTAGGATGGATCTGGTCTAGCGGTACTATCCAGGCTAGCCCACACCGCGTGGCTACACTCTCTACTTGTTCGGCTCCTGAGAAGGTCAGGGGAATGAGATCCTTTATCAGGGCATATAAGGTTCTCGCTCGTGTTATCCCCAACTGCTCCGCTCTCTTATCCCCCTTGGATGATGTTGTGGCTGGATGCCAATCACTGGACAGAGTTGTGTGGACTGATGAGTTACATTCTACCTTCCACAGAGCCCAAGCTGCTCTTTCGTCAGCTCGTACAATTACTCTTCCTCGTCCAAGTGATCAGCTATGGATCGTGACAGATGGTTCTGTCAAAAAACACAGCATTGGATCAACTCTGTACATCACGCGCAATGGAAGACCTCACCTTGCGGATTTTTTTTTAGCGCAAAGTTACGCGGACGCCAACCTACCTGGTTGCCATGTGAAGTGGAGGCCCTTTCCATTGCTGTATCAGTAAAACACTTCAGTCCCTTCATTATCCTATCTAAACATCATGCATCCATCCTCACTGATAGCAAGCTGTGCGTACAAGCGTATGAGAAGCTCTGTCGTGGAGAGTTTTCAGCGAGCCCTCGTCTATCCACATTCCTGTCCACCGTCAGCCGTTATCAAGCGACCGTACGACACCTCGCAGGATCCGCCAATGCCCCATCTGATTTTGCCAGCCACAATGCACCAGACTGTACCGACACCTCCTGTCAAATTCGTGCATTCATAAGACGCAAGGAGGAGGCTGTCTGTAGTCCTGTAGGTGTCAGCCCAAGACATTATTTCTGGCCGAACCAAACTGCCCTTCACCAACAGAACTGCCAGGATAGCAGTTCAGGCAGAGTGCGCAGACTTAAGGTGGACTCATGCCCACCTGAGTCAGGACACCCGCCCATCAAAGAAAACAACCAACATCAAGGATGTCAAGCGTTACCTCCAGGTTGCGTCACTTTCCAAAGATGGCCTAGTTGTAGTCCGTCGGGACAAGCCCTTGTCCTCGGCATGTGAGTGCATTATTGTCCCATGTCAGGTAGTCAATGGCTTACCAACAGCATTACACATTCAACTGGATCACCCGAGTGTCACAACTCAGTTCTGTGATTCACCACTATTTTTATGCTCTTGATTTGGACAGAGCAATCGATCAGGTAACCTCGAGGTGTCACCAGTGTGCTGCATTGCGCAACATTCCTCATACCATTACCAAGCAGTCCACTGGAGAACCCCCTGGTGCTGTTGGTGTATCCTTCGCAGCAGATATCATCAAGCGCAATCACCAGCTAGTTCTCATATTGCGAGAATGTTCCACTTCCTACACGACATCGTGCATTGTGGAGAATGAACAACACGTCACTCTCCGCGACAACTTGATCCGCTTATGCATAGAGCTCCGGCCATTGGATGGACCACTTGCTGTCATCCGCACCAATCCGGCTCCCGGCTTCACACGTCTGGTCCACGATGAGCTTCTTAAACATCACCGGATGTGCATCGAGATTGGTCGCATTAAAAATCCCAACAAGAATCCCATCGCCGAGAAGGCAGTTCGTGAATGTGAAGACCAACTTCTACGACAGGAGCCGATGGGAGGACCAGTAACTCCACTAACCCTCGCACTGGTCACCGCCAGTATGAACTCACGAGTTCGTGCACGGGGACTCTCGGCCCAAGAGATGTGGTGCCAGCGGGATCAGTTCACCAATCAACAAATCCCTTTCTCAGACTTAGAAATGATACAAGCCCAACACCATCTTCGTTCCATTAACCACCCCCATAGTGAGAAGTCGAAGGCACCCATGGGGTCCGTCAAGCCCAATGTGTCAGTGGAAGTCGGTGATTTGATCTATTTGTACTCTGATCATAACAAGTCATGCGCAAGAAACCGCTACCTGGTCTCTGCCACCGATGGACCCCGGTGCAACATACGTAAATTTGTGGGGTCCCAATTGAGGAGTGCAGCTTATCGGGTGAAAGTCTGAATGCTACAAAGTCCCAGACTACTGGAAGGATACGCCCCCACTCCCTCGTAATCGGGGATATGGTGTTGCACAACAAACCGAGGACGTATGTCTCCAACCAGCAACAAAACCACCAGACCCCCCCATTCATCCCCTATAAGCTGTCTTCACCTGCTGACAGTGCTGAATCCTTCCCAATCCCTAGTAGCCAGGTATCAGATCTAGGTTCTGATGCATCCCCGAGGCTTGACACCTGTAGACCTCTAGGTTCTGATGCATCCCCGAGGCTTGACACCTGTAGACCTGGTTACTCCAAAGCCATCGGCGACACCTGTGAGGAACATCCAACGGTGTCCCCAACCGTGTGGACACCAAGACGCTCCAACCGTGTACGTTACCAGCCCAAACACTTCGAGGATTTTATTTTGGATGCTTAGAGTCATATTGTGGTCACAATGCTTGCAGAAACTGTCATGGGGCAGAATAATCCCCGAGACCGGAGGGCAGTCTACCCGGTGATGGTCTCAGTATATCTGACTGACTGGTACATGATGTATGTGACCTCCACGTTAAGTGACCATTATCCTTGTTTAACTTTGTGTACTCTGCCTCATTATTTGAAGCCATGTACTGTCACCTACTTTCTTCATTTATAACACCAAGCATGATAGGAGATACATGACCTCGTTAAAAAAGGGGGGAAAAAAACTAGAGTACGTGGTTTAATTCGTCGTGTGAGCGTGGTGTACGGGGTTACCGTGCAGGGGTGCTGTATCGTGGAAGGTTTGGCCTAGCCGGGCACGTTGTATCGTGTGTGTTATTAAAGTTGATTTCAATCTCCCCAAGACTGGTGTTTGGCCTCAGTGCTCCGTTGGGGATTCCCTTTAACCATTCTGGCGCTGGGCCTCCTCCCTGTGCTCACACCAGGATGCTGTACTATATGCTGCCTTTGCATGATGGTGATTTAATTCTTGTGACCTTGTAAAAACGTGATCCGGCGTGTGTTCCGTTGGCAAGCAGCTTGCTAAGCAGCTTGCTAGATTATAAGCGCTCAAGCAAGCACTCAAACGGAACGGAGTGCTGGGCACCGCTTAACAACATGGCGGTCTCCATGGAAACAGTGCTCTCAGGTGACTCCAACAAATGCTGTGCGGGCCGTAATTTTCGGTTTTATTCGATGCTCTCGTGACAACTTCCCCCAAACGAATTTACAGGAGTTAGCAGCGGCTACAGAGGACGAGGACGAGGGGAAGAAAGATAAATAAATGAGGAGTCAGAAGGAGAAGCTCCTTGCCAAGCTTATCTATGCACCCTACCATTGTACATTTTTGGGGAGGGTGTGTCGATGTTTTGCATGTTTGTAGATCTTGAAGAATTAGGATGAAAAGTGGAAATAACAATAAAAGGTGAAACATTATTATGAGTATACTGTACTCTGAACATCTCATTTGTCACATAGTATAGTTTTGAATCCGACTACGGCGGCCATTTTCTTGCTCCCATAATGAAGCACCTCTGTTGTTATCACTTGCAGAGCGGCTTGTAAAGCGCTTGATACGGAACAGCTGGTTTGGAAAGCGTTAGCAAGCTGCTTGCCAACGGAACACACCGCTGGGTTGCCGAATTGTGCACATGACTGAGGCAGGGCCGGTGGACCTTGCAAATGACCTTTCGACGCCTGATTTGCCTCGCCGTAAATACAGTAGGACACATATCAGTTGTATCTGCGGCCTTACTCAATGTACAGAGAGAGCTTTATGACGCTTACGTTTGTTTCCGGTAATTTCCGCTTTTAAGTTCAATCTCTTGACCTGCAATGCTTATCCAAGTGTATTTCGTAATGCTGTCACAGGACCGTGCATCGTCGCTGTGCTCACGTTGTAATTAGCTTGTAGCTTGAGTTCAGTTCTTGTGCGGTGCTAGTAAGCCACGGCGGTGTTGTTAGAAGCAGAGACTCCCGCAGCAATGCCTGCGCTGTGCCGTCTCGCGCAGCCAGTATTTTTGTAGCGTCTTGCTATAATTTCCTGTTAGCCATTTATATTCGCAGATCTTTTTGTCTTCTTTATTGCCAATTGCTTTGGGGGGGTGTTGCAATTGTTGTGAATTGAGTTCGCTGTTTCAAGGCTACATAAGGAGGATCGATGCAATCATTGGTGGCCAATTATAAGAAAACAATAATTTACGTTTGATAATGGACTTTCTTTCTTTCTTTCTTTAATTTTTATTTTATATTTTTTTAAATTATTATTTCTTTATTTTTTATTCTTAATTATATATATATATATATATATATATATATATATATATATATATATGATTATTTTTTAATTTTATTTTACCGAAAAAAACGAAGTTAAAGATAAGTGAAAGGAGAGATTTGAAGACAGAGAGCATTTTGATGGCCACGGCGATGATTGAGGAGCCGAGAACGTGAGGATGAAGGGATTATTTGATTAAACGTTTCGGGTTTTGATACTTTGTGCCCCAATAACCACTGACTGTACCGAACCTCGAGTCGGTCCAATAAATCGACTTCAACTGACTCCACAAGTTACTAATAATTGGATCCAAATACAATTGTAAGTTATTATGTTGAAATTGACACGATTTTCGAACTTTTGGAGAAACTTTCAAACTCCAACCCAACGGCCAACAGGTGTATACAGGTAAGTATCACGTGCCGTTGGAAGTAAAGTTTTAAAATCTACTTCACTTTGTTGTTATTTACTTATTTCTCCCAAACTTTATACGCGCGTATAATTATTGTGTAGCCTTATTAATAATGATTTCATTGTACGAGAAATCGTTTTGAACGTACATGATATTAATTTAATAAACACCTTTTTCGCGGAAATGCCGAGCGTGTGTGGACAGGTACCGAGATCGTGGAGATGTGGTCAGAAGGGGTGAGTTCGAGCAGCTCCTCGTGTCGGGTCGTCCGATCTTGGACTCCCCACGGCCACCTGCACTCCTGCGTCGAGCACATGGATGGTCCAGCAACGCATGGAAACCGCTTCGCCAAGGACTTCACATGTCGTGTGTTTGTGTGTGTGCTCGCCCCACCCCATTTCTCTCTCTGTCTGCCTCTCTCTGCCTCTCTCTGCCTCTCTCTCCCTCTGCCTCTCTCTCCCTCTGCCTCTCTCTCTCTCCCTCTGCCTCTCTCTGCCTCCCTCTGCCTCCCTCTGCCTCTCTCTCTCCCTCTGCCTCTCTCTCTCCCTCCCTCTGCCTCTCTCTCTCCCTCTGCCTCTCTCTCTCCCTCTGCCTCTCTCTCTCCCTCTGCCTCTCTCTCTCTCCCTCTGCCTCTCTCTCTCCCTCTGCCTCTCTCTCTCCCTCTGCCTCTCTCTCCCTCTGCCTCTCTCTGCCTCTCTCTGCCTCCCTCTGCCTCTCTCTCTCCCTCTGCCTCTATCTCCCTCTGCCTCTCTCTCTCTCTGCGTCTCTCTCTCCCTCTGCCTCTCTCTCTCTCTCCCTCTGCCTCTCTCTCTCTCCCTCTGCCTCTCACTCTCTCCCTCTGCCTCTCTCTCACACCCTCTGCCTCTCTCTGCCTCTGCCTCTGCCTCTGCCTCTCTCTCCCTCTCTCTCTCTGTGCCTCTCTGCCTGTCTCTCTCTCTCTCTCTCTCTCTCTCTCTCTCTCTCTCTCTCTCTCTCTCTCTCTCTCTCTCTCTCTCTCTCTCTCTCTCTCTCTCTCTCTCTCTCTCTCTCTCTCTCTCCGCCTCTCTCTCTCTGCCTCTCCCTCCCTCTCTGCCTCCCTCCCTCTCTGCCTCCCTTCCTCTCTGCCTCCCTTCCTCTCTGCCTCTCTTCCTCTCTGCCTCTCTTCCTCTCTTCCTCTCTTCCTCTCTGCCTCTCTCTCTCTCTCTCTGCCTCTCTCTGCCTCTCTCTGCCTCTCTCTGCCTCTCTCTGCCTCTCTCTGCCTCTCTCTGCCTCTCTCTGCCTCTCTCTGCCTCTCTCTGCCTCTCTCTGCCTCTCTCTGCCTCTCTCTGCCCCTCTCCCTCTTTCCCTGCCCTCTCCCTCTCTGCCCCTCTCCCTCTCTCTGCCTCTCTCTCTGCCTCTCTCCCTCTCTCTCTCTGCCTCTCTCCCTCTCTCTCTCTGCCTCTCTGCCTCTCTCCCTCTCTCTCTCTGCCTCTCTCTCTCTCTCTGCCTCTCTCTCTCTCTCTCTCTCTCTCTGCCTCTGCCTCTGCCTCTGCCTCTGCCTCTCTCTCTCTCTTTTCCCTTTAGTTTGTGTGCACCACCACCATGCATGCACATTCTATCAATACCTATTGGGCTTTGACAGAGGCACTCTTATTCGACCACTCTCTTACCTAGTCATCTCTCACCTTCTGGTACCACTTTTATCGAGTTTTTCAGGTTTTCCAAAGTCTCGACGTGAACGGCTTACTCCAGCTGGAAGTTGTTAAGAGAGGTGCAAGGAAAGAAAACAAAATGAAGGAATTGTCACAAACCATGTCTTCAAAACCAGGCTGCCTGTAGCTGCAACCCTCTTGTAAGAATAATGTATGGAAAGTTTGCTGACCACCATGGGAAGCAAAGAGAAGCTGACATTTCGGGCGTTGACACATCGTCGGAGCAAAAGAGGGGTTCCCACAAAGGGTTAATCTTCATTTGTTTGCAGCACAAGCCTGAAGGGGAGCATTGTTGGCTGAAGGTGCGGCTGTGCCGCTAATGCAGTGCCCCCTTTCGGTTAGCGGACCAGGAATTTGTAATTTGTTCAGGGTCCCTGTGATGGCTCGCTTGCTCTTCACAAAAAACACCACCAACATATGTTGGCAGATGGCTCTCCCAATTTTAATGTCGATTCGAGGGACAGGAGACACAATGATGCCAGTAGGGTAAGAATACTGATTCTGGCTCACTTTTCCCCATGTAAATGAATGGGGGATTTTCAGCGATTTATATTTTTTTTCCCTAAAAATAAATCCCCTTTTTATCCCAAGGTATATTTATTTGTCTTCCCTTTTAACCTGGAGGTTGAACCTCATTGAATTGAACACCTGGGGGTTGAACAGCTCACTCATTGAACCTATAAAGATTTGTTCATTCTCAAATTCCTTCAATAGTTTAATTTTCTTTGCACAATAATCCCCATCTAAAATATTGACAAACAAAACATTTGAATCTTTATATTTTTTAAGATACCCCATTTGTGCCATTACGAAATGATAAACTTCTCTTAATGCTCTTGTTTGACCACCTCCTGAGCCACAGGTTATTTTTTGTTAAGCCCCGCCCACTTTTCTTTAAGCCCCGCCCACTTTGTTAAGCCCCGCCCACTTTTCATAAGGTAATTTTTCTAAGCCACCCCCACT
Source organism: Eptatretus burgeri (assembly GCF_056783735.1). Lineage (NCBI taxonomy): Eukaryota > Metazoa > Chordata > Myxini > Myxiniformes > Myxinidae > Eptatretus > Eptatretus burgeri. The sequence continues at coordinate 90,412,538 of NC_140970.1, read as the reverse complement.
TTTCCTAACCTCCGCCCACTTTTCATAAGATATTTTTTCTAAGCCACGCCCACTTTTCCTAAGCCCCGCCCACTTTTGCTAAGCTCCGCCCACTTTTCATAAGGTAATTTTTCTAAGCCACGCCCACTTTTCCTAAGCTCCGCCCACTTTTGCTAAGCTCCGCCCACTTTTCATAAGATATTTTTCTAAGCCACGCCCACTTTTCCTAAGCCCCGCCCACTTTTGCTAAGCTCCGCCCACTTTTCATAAGGTATTTTTTCTAAGCCACGCCCACTTTTCCTAAGCTCCGCCTACTTTTGCTAAGCCCCGCCCACTCTTACATCATTTCCAGTTCATCTCTGACTCACAAAGAAATCACTAGAAAATTACAGGATGTTATGGTTTTGAAAAATTTCCCAATGAAGGCTTGCCTAGGCTTGCCCAGGGAATTTCCAAAGGAAACCACACCCACCAGTCTTTCTCTATAAAAGCTTCAAACCCAGGCTCCATTTTAAACATTTGTTCTTGCTGGCAATGGTGTTCTGTGTGCTTGTCTCAAACTCTCTGTCTTCTATGGAACTAAACCTTCAAGTTGATGAACTGGATTCAAACCTCTTATCTATTGAGGTAAGATTTTTTATTTTCCTATTTTCAAACTTTGATTGAAGCATACTCATTTAATAATTAAATAACTTAATTAATACATTATTATTTTCTCTCACAGGAAATTGTATCTGAAAATACTGCTTTTGCTACAACTTGGGGGAAATTGTTGGCTTGGTTGAAGACCTTGAGTGGGATGACTTTAGTGTTCCTTGGAACTCTCTGTCTTCTATGGAACTAAACCTTCAAGTTGATGAACTGGATTCAAACCTCTTATCTATTGAGGTAAGATTTTTTTATTTTCCTATTTTCAAACTTTGATTGAAGCATACTCATTTAATAATTAAATAACTTAATTAATACATTATTATTTTCTCTCACAGGAAATTGTGTCTGAAATACGAAAATGAAAATACTGCTTTTGCTACAACTTGGGGCGTTTAAATTGTTGGCTTGGTTGAAGACCTTATGAGCGACCAAGACCCACAGAACGAGTTCGTCCTTGATGACCCAACCAAAGAGTTATACCTTGGAGACCAGCAAAATCCTGAAAAGAGTTTTACAGCAATAGTACTCATTGTGAGTTATCAAGACAATACCCACTGAACAAGTTATACCTTGATGAGCCAGAATACAAGTTTTACCTTGGAGACTCACAAATTTTGAAAAAATCAGTAAATGAGTTCTGCCTTGATGGTTTAAATAACTACCTTGGAGACTCAGGAAAAGGGTTTTGCCAAGATGGTTCTAAATATGGGGCCTACCTTGGAGACTCACAAATTTTGAAAAAATCAGTAAATGAGTTCTGCCTTGATGGTTTAAATAACTACCTTGGAGACTCAGGAAAAGGGTTCTGCCAAGATGGTTCTAAATATGGGGCCTACCTTGGAGACTCACAAATTTTGAAAAATCAGTAAATGAGTTCTGCCTTGATGGTTTAAATAACTACCTTGGAGACTCAGGAAAAGGGTTCTGCCAAGATGGTTCTAAATATGGGGCCTACCTTGGAGACTCACAAATTTTGAAAAAATCAGTAAATGAGTTATCCTTAAGAGACTTTGTAAGTTGGTTTTACTTTGAATACTTGAAATGTGGGTTCTGGATTGATAACTCACAATGTGATACATATCTTGGAAACTCAACGGGAATGTGGTTATACCTTGAAGACTTGGAAAGTTGGGTTTATGTTGGACACTTGAAACTTTTTTGGGGGCTTTTATTTATTTATTTATTTATTTATTATTATTATTATTTTATTTATTTATATTTTGGAGACTTTTGGAGTTGCTATCACTCTTTGGGATCTAAACCTATCGATGTAGTTCTTTGTCGGATGGTGCTTGATGGGAGCAAGATCAAGAGAGTTCTGGGAAGAAAGTGCAGGCTTACTCCCTCTTTCTACGTCATCAAACCTGAAAGCCTTAAAAGACAGAATTGGAAGAAGAAAAAAAAAAAAACGTAAAAATATATATATATAGGTGGAAATCTCATTTTGAAAAAGACATTGTGTTGGGCGAGGATTGAGTTGGGGTTGAGATTTTGAATGTGAGGGTTGGGGTTGAGATTTTGAATGTGAGGGTTGGGACACACACACATACACATCAACAAACAAAAGTTAAGCCTTGACTATTCAGTTGAGGATTCTGTGTTTGGGGTTCACAGATCTAAGAACGTCCCCCTTGACACACATTATATACTGTTATACACCTGGGACGTGGGGCTCGAGTGTCCACAACGGTGTATAGTAGGAGGGAGTGAAGCGCCAACCTATTGCTCCCATTGCACACACACACACAAACAAAAGTTAAGCCTTGACTATTCAGTTGAGGATTCTGTGTTTGGGGTTCACAGATCTAAGAACGTCCCCTTGACACACATTATATACTGTTATACACCTCGGACTTGGCCCTCGAGTGTCCACAACGGTGTATAGTAGGAGGGAGTGAAGCGCCAACCTATTGCTCCCATTGCACACACACACACAAACAAAAGTTAAGCCTTGACTATTCAGTTGAGGATTCTGTGTTTGGGGTTCACAGATCTAAGAACGTCCCCCTTGACACACATTATATACTGTAATACACTTCCTACTTGTCCCTCTAGTGTCCACAAAGGTGTATTATCTGCTTAGTTTTGTCTTTTTTAATTCCTGTGAATAAAATGAACCTAAAATCTCTTCCCCTTCCAAATCATATATTTTATAAGTCCAAGGAACTGTATCTATTACATCAACAATTTTAAAAAGTTCTTTCGTCCATCGTTCAGTAAAACCCTTTTCAAAATGAGATTTCCACCTATATATTCTTACGATATCACCAACTTTGAACTTAGGTTTTCTGACATTAATCTCTTTTTCATATTTTAATTTTGTAAATGTTTCTGATGGCTTCATATTCGTTGGACGTGTGAATCGTGTCATTATACTTATCCACAATATCCTGAATAAAAGATGACCATTGTTGTGAACCGAGTTGTGTGAATTTTTTATATAGTCTCTCTTTAAGGTACGATTAAAACGTTCAACAACAACTGCCTTCCCTTCATTAAAGGTACTGTATAATGTAATACTGTTATTTTTTAGAAAATTTATAAATGTCTTGTTATAAAACTCTCTACCCTCATCAGTCCACAATTTCTTAGGTTTTCTCTTACTTTTATTAAATATCTGTTGAAAAGCTAACATAAGAGTATTACCTGTTTTGTTTTTAAAGGGACAACCCACGCATATCTACTCCTCAAATCAATAACGGTTAAAGCATACTTGTACCCCTTATCATTATTGAGTTCAATCAAATCAGCAGACCAGATATAATCAACTTCCTTTGGAATAAACTTTCCTTCTCTGAAACTTTGTGAATATTGGTTTATGTAATTCATCAGCTAATTGCTCTTCAGTCTTAATGGCATCATTAGAGCCTATAAGTTTTTTGAATTTCCAAGTCCAAGTTTCAATTTAGCACTAATCATCTTCTTCACGATGAACCTATCAACTTTTTCTCTCAAGGTTGGATTTTGTATCAGAGACAAATTATACAACATTTCTCTATCGGCTTCATGCTTTTCTTCCAACGTTGTGGTATTCCCATAATCAATATCGTGTCTCATGCACACTTAATCAACTCTATTGATTGGTTTACTCCAGGATTTAGGATTGTCTGCCTCATCTAATCTTTTATCTAAGTTTGTGCCTGGACCACAGAAAGAATAACCTGGAAGATGTAATTCCCCTGGTATTCCAGTAGTTGTAAATTTACTTCCTGATAAAACTTTTGTATATCTCCTCCGAGTTTGTGTTTGGAGATAAATTGATTTTTTTTTGAACCACACACCGAACATATACCTTTTTGTATAACCCTGTTATTTTTACTTTTAATATATGAAATATTTTTAGTATTAGTTTTCTTTTTACATTTGAGACAATAACTCATTTATTTATGAGAAAAATTCCTGCAGAGTGCAAAAACCTTTTTAGTTTCCAACATGCACATTTGAATCTTAATTTTTAAAACATAAAGAATCCTTAGAAATGCCTTCACTCTCTCCTCCATTTATTTAAGAAAAAACTTGAATTAAAATCCATATCTTGTCGATGCTAATAGTCTTGTCGAAAGTATTGCAAATAGACTTGTCAATTCTTTGTTTTCCTCCTCGGTGGGTTGAGTTATTTTCTGTAATACCACCAATCTTTTTTGAATCTCACTGGTTTCCATATTTTGATATTTATTCATTTTCTCTCTTTCCTCCCTCTCTCTCTTCTCTCTTTCCTCCCTCTCTCTCTCTTCTCTCTTTCCTCCCTCTCTCTATTCTCTCTTTCCTCCTTCTCTCTCTTCTCCTTTTCCTCCTTCTCTCTCTTCTCCTTTTCCTCCTTCTCTTTCTTCTCCCTCTCTCTCTTCTCTCTTTCCTCCTTCTCTCTCTCTTCCCTCTCTTCTTCAACTCCTTCCTCATCCCTTACTATACTTGAATCGTTTACACCCCATAGAATATTATACATATATTCATCAGGATTTCTTGTTATTCCTGTATCCAAAATAATTTTTTTTACAACAGGATACCAATAAAATTTCTTTTGAATTTCTAAAAGAGCCTTACCTTTTCTTAACCTTATAATTTTTTCATTATTTAACATTCTAATTAAATCTAAAGTTGTCGGTTTATCAACATCAGCATAATGCCAATCTTTTATTGAAAATACCTCATTCTTATGTTGTAGAACATATTTATTAAAATACCGAATACCCTTTTCTTGAAGGTATGCTTGAACACAGAAATGATAATTTTCTTGAAGCCTTCTTGCTGTCATTTATGTATTAGAAATATATGTTAGAATAATATTATGGCACGAAACACCTCCCCATCTTCCCATAGTTAAATCATTTTGTATTTCCTTACTTATTATATATAATCCTGTTTTTTCTGTTTTCATGAGATAAACAAGGGCAAAACCATTATTATATTTACCCTTATTAAATTCTTTTATTTGTTGTTTACTAATCGTGGCTCCACAAAACTCATTCTCGATACCAAGTGGATAATATTCTTCCTTACGAGACTGATTTAATTGTTCCAGGTCTTCGAGGTTAATTTTAAAATGATCAATTATACCCTAAATCATTCATATCATACCCCCATTGTTCTATTCTCATACAAACGATACGCTCTTCTTTATAAAAATTTATTTTAATTCGAACTGTGAATTCTGTATGACCTGGAGATAATATCAACACTTCTGTATCTTTAGAATACACAGCCGTTTTATTTAAGTATATATATTGTGATAAATCGCTTAATCTCACCAAGTCATTCAAGCGTCAGTCGGGCTTGATAATTTTTTAATTTATAAGCATTTTTCATGTTAATATTTTTGTTTATATTATATTTATATCGTTCAGCCTGTGCCTTTGTGTAATAATTTGATAAATCAATATCCAGTTCTTGAGATACACCAAAGATAGAACCATCTTTACCAACATAAGTCATTTATATTAGATTAAAAATAATATCATAAATTTTTTTATTTTTTGTTGAGTTGAAATAACACATATAGACATAATTGACCACAACACTTGGAATTTAATTCTTGGACTTGAAATGTTTGATAAACACCATTCTGTAAGAATTTTATGACTTCAACAGGTGGTGGAAGACCAAAACTATCAAAATAATATTTGTCTTGACTATTAAAAATACAAACCCAATGAGAACCGTTCCCATCATTATCTTCTAAGTTCATAATAATATTCTTTGTATGTTTCGACACATTTGTTAATTCATCTCTCATACAAATAACCACATTATGAATTTTTAATTTCTTACAATATTTGGCAAGTTGTAAATTTGATGTTGTATTCTTTCCAAATTCTTTCAACCACTCATCAATGCTCATTTATTTATTAGAAAGATATAATCCATTACCTCTTTTCGTTAATTTTACACCTGCTTGTGCTATAGAAGAAAGCATATCTCCAACTAACAATCTCGCTTTATCAGGCAGACCTTCAAGTTTTTCAGCAAAATCTACAATTACACCACTTCCACTAATTTGTTTCTCCAACTCTTTGTTATGTCTTTCCAATTCTTTTTGAGCCTGGAGTTGAGCCTTCCTTTCGTTGGCAGTTTTGACCGCTGTTGAAATACCACCCGTCAATGCTCCAACCGCACTTAAACCAGCAAATAAAGGAATTAGAAATGGGAGAAATCCTCCACTGCCTCTCTTATTGAATATTTTTTCAACATTGGTTTTGTCATTTTAATTTTAAGTGAGCCAGTGTCATTCAAGATTTTAACCTGTTCTCTTGTGAGCAAAACATCAATTCTTACTGCTCCTTTTCTCTGAATTGTATTAACGTTAATCGTACAAGGCTTTTGATTTTGAACACAAGATGATAGTTTATGAAGATTGATTTGATTAACATATACCCCAGTTGGTACTTTGCCACTCATTTATTTAACAAAAAAATTATGTGAGACTAATCATCACACCATTATCTGTATTAATCTGCAATTCTGTTTCTTCCAAAAGCAAACAATATGTATCAACTTCTTCACTCTCTCCTCTTTCAATGTATAGGAAGCTATCCACTCGATTAGACTTTATAGTTTCTTTTTGAGCGCTCAGGTCAAACGTATAGATTGTATACAAACTTTTAAATGCTGTCATATCCAAAATAGGTTCTTTATTTCCATTACTTTCACACACCTTTTGGTAAGACTTGTATGCTTCAGCAAAATCATTTTTTCCCAATTAATTTCCAATCTATCTCGTGGATAAAATGTTCCATCTAGAGAAACGCGAAGTTGTTTCACCTTAGCATTATCACTCAATGCATTATTCTTATCAGTCGCAGTATCACCATCTGGCTTTTTAAAAATCATCCACAGATATCGTGGCTTTCCTTCCAGAACACCCAAATTCCACGTGTAAGTAGTTTGATTGAGTTTAACGTGTTGACATCTTCTTTTGAGGTATGATACACTGAGTGGTTTTTTTGAGTTAAGTCTTCGATTCAACATCTCTTCTGTTTTAAGATTAGGAGTATATTCACTGATATACCAACTCATCTCCTCAATTACAAATTTATTCTGATCACCAAAAGCATTACCAACACCAAAAAGCAATCTATTTTCATTATCATTCCTTTGTAGTTGAAATCTAATTTTAAGACCATACAGAACTTTATCATAATCACAAAATCCAAATATACCTTTAAGAGGAACTGCCACAGTAAACTATTTTCTGCTTTTTTGTATCATCATTATACATTCCTTTCCTTTGAATATATCCAGGGTCTGTGTTTGTTCCCGTTGACATATCAGGAATAAAACCTTCGACAGCACCCTTTCCCATTCTATCACTGAATGTATAGAGTGTAAATTTCATCATTTCAGATACAGCAGAGACATAATCAACCGCTTCAACTTCTTGTGTTCCAATATACAATCGCACACTATCAAACATTTTCCAGAAGAAATCATTTACAAGTGTAGCGTTTGTGTTATTCCCAGCCTTAGTGAATTTAAATTTACACAACAAGAAACTTTCGGAGAGATTCAAATAGGTTTGTTGATTATTTATTTCAAAACTTTTTGTACCATTTGTATTCCAGTCTGTTCCAGTTATTGCATTTATCTTGATGTAATCCTCTTCTTTAGTGGAGTATGAGATAATAATAGTATCATCCAAATCATAGATACTATCAATTGCTTCCATACTTGTATTTATTTAGGAAAAAAGATGTTAAAACTTTTGAAACCCTGATCCAAGTATTTGAATTATTTTCTGTCGCTCTTGGGGGCACAACTGAGTTTTACCTTTCTTAATTTCTTTTATTGCTTGTAATTTATGAGATTCTTTCTGAGCATCTTTTATACTCTTTACAGCACCTGCTACATTTCCCACAGCAGAAGCAGTTGAACCAATTAGGTCTTTATGTTTAAGAATAGTTGAACCAATACCCATGAGAGTATCAATTATCCCATCTCCTCTAAATTGATGTCCAACACCCCTTTGGCTCTTAGGTTTATAGTATCCTCTACCAAGATACATACCTTCACCCTTGTAGTACGGGAAAGCAACATCCCATGCCCTGTAATTAATTTATATTTTCCCAACTCGTGCTTCCTCACAATAACCATCGTATTTATTTATTGAAAGACTTCACCGAGGTGAATTCTGATGGATATAACTGCTCCATTAAAAGAGATCACACGATTATCTTGGTCGGTTATCCTAAAATTTACTCTGTGTATGGTTTTTCCTGACACAGGTAGATAAACCAAATTTTTAGGCTCCATATTGAATTTATAACCAATTGGGGTTGAGTATGCGCTGAATGAAAATATTGTATTTGTTTTTAATCCATCATTATAAGCACCATCAATCAAATCACAGTGAATTAACACCGAATTTATTCCTGAGGATATTTGAATGACATTATCACTGTAAAACGTCCCCATTAGTTTCAATCTTTTTGAGGAGAAACCTAATAACTGTCTAAATGAATTGTCAATTGTGAAATCAAGCTTGTAGTTATTTTTAACTATAATCGTTGATTTTGAAGTATGTTTTTGAATGTTTATAACAATATTTTTGGTTCATCACCCTGTTCTTTCATAAGACGAGCAATTTCGAAGATATTTGAGAAATCTCGTATGCTCCGGGTGAGACTGTTATCGCTTTGTATCCACTTCCCGGATTATAACTAAACTTGTCATTTTTCTCGGTTATATTAAATAAGGTATTATAAGTCTCCATGGACAATAAAGATGCCTCATATTCTTTTGTTGTGTCAAGTTGTAGTGGGTATGGGAATGAAGATGTGTGGTCGCTTGTTGTGAAATTAAAACTCAGGATTGTGCTTCTCATCTTATTTAATATGAGTTAAAATGTCTTTATATTGAGATTTATTAATTATTTTCATGTTCATCAACTGGTCTAAAATGGCTGATGCTTCATTAAAACAATTGTTATTTCCAGCCTTCTTACTGCCGAACAACAATAACAGTCTATTAACTAATTGCGATGGGTCATTTGGAAGAAAACTAATACCTGAACCAAGGATACTTAAAGCCTGAATAATGTGTTTCTCCTTCTCATTCTTCCTACTTTTACCAGAAAGAATAACCTTATAATTTAGAGTGTTCAGCAAATCAATATATACTCTATCATCATTATTTTCCATATCCAATGGTTTATCAATATACTTTGATTCATCCCTCACAGTTGAACCTTGTCTTCCATCTTTTGTGAGAAGAAACATTAATCTCGGAGTTAGTTTAACAGGGGGTTGAGCAGAACTTAAGAACCTTAATTCATCATTAAATATCAATACCTTTTCTTGAACAAGATGAAATATTGCTGGTTGTTCTGTTGGAATGAGTCCTGCTTTGGTTTTTGAATCCGCTGAATATTCATTGTTTTGAACAGCATTCACAATATAATCAGGGGTTGATTAATCTCTTCCAGTTGTTGAAATAAACCTTCATCATCATATTCTAATTCTCCTAAATGCTCTAATTCTTCCTCCGTCATTTGACTGAAATCTTAACATTTGAAGCTTTCTAGGAGTATATTCTACTGTGGGAACTGTGGAAACATCTTTCATTTTTTTCTTGGGAAGTTTTTAAAAGTGGTTTAAAAAATTTCTCTTGTTTTTTTTCAAATGCTTCTTCGCCCGTTAGTTTCTGTCTGCTTCATCTTTATGTCTTCCTGTTGTTTTACAACTTTTGAAACCAACTCTTGATGTTCCTTAAATCTTCTTGCTCTTTCTTTTGTATCCATTTATTTATTGTAAAATATCATTTAATGAATTGTAAAGATCAACAGGGAAATTTTCCTTTTCTTCATCATTCAAGTAGATGTGTTCAAATAAATCCTTTTCTTTAAATATTTCATCAAATTCTTTATTAACATTAATGCGAGTTGTAATTTCTTCTTCACTAATCCTTGCATCTCTGCTTTTCATACGTTTGTGTTGAGTTTCTTCATCAACATCAAAACCGAATGATAAAATCTTCACTCCGCTCAGATATTTAATAATTTGTTTCGTTCTTTCTCGATTAGTTTCTAATATCCCAACACCACCAGATTTTAGTTTCTTTAACTCACTCTTACAATGTGAATATTTTGTTGTACCAAGAGAAACCTCCTCAAATATTTGTCCTTCATTCCTCAATCGCATATGTTCCTCCACTGAAATATAGTGATAATCTTCACCTTTTACTTCTCCAGGTCTTATTGCTCTAGTTGTTGTTGATACAATGCGTATCACGGGGTGTTTTTTAAGTAAATTTACAATATTCTCATTTGTACTACACAAGAACCTTGATTTATGAAAGTTTTTTCCAGAAGCAGATTTACCCACAAGATTTATAATAATAGTTGTCATTTATATATGTAATTGTTTATAAAACAAAAAATATATCCCTTAATATCTCATCTTGTTTCACAACAATATATTTATATTTTTCAGTCGTGTGCTTCATATAATCCTCAAATTTCTTTTTACTACATAATGTAGAACAATTATCTCTCCAAAAATTATTGATATCTATTGAATTTAACTTGAATAAAATAAAAGTATTAGCATTGTTTCTGATGGAACGACGAGGAAGTTGAAAGTACGATTGACTAAGATAAATACAATTACAAGAAGAATGTCTCCCTCTTGTGTAGTAGCTGTCCATTACCGTTTGGTTTCTCTCATTAACACAATCATCAAAGATAACGAGGTTCTTTTTTGATTTATCCAAATCTTGGGGAGACGGTATATCATCCGTATTATCACTAAGAATACAAGTTATAAGATTTGATTTCTTTTTACATCTCTGTGTATCACAAAATAGTTGAATTATATCTTCAATGTTATAATCATTTAGGTTTTTTTGACGTTTAAATAAACCTATTATATCTTCTTATGAAGACCAGCATTAAAACCTTGTGAGAGTAGTTGATACTCTGGTTGAAAACTCGACTTTGTGAAAATTATTAAATTATCATAATCTAAAAAGTTGGGAGTGAGGAGCATTTTTAAAAGTAAGCAGGTTTTTCCACATCCACTTGAACCAACTATGAGACATCTTAATGAATTTGGGAGATTTTTATGGTTGTTAAATTTTATCTTATTTTCCCAAATAGGTAAAAAATCATTCATTTATATATTTGAAAAACAGGTTATTTAATTTATTATTGGCTTTTTTAGAAACTCTATATTTTATCCTAAGTTCAGGTTTAATTTCAAGATAATCCATTATTTTATTTATACAATATCTTGTGTTGATATTTCCCTGAAAATTACATCCATGAATAATATACAACAACAATCCTTTGAACATTTCTCTTATACGTTCAGTTTCTTCCCTTGTAAGGAAAGGTGTGTTATCATCCTCATACTTTACATTCATTTCTCTAATCAATCTTGTAAAGTAATTCATTTTTGGTGTAAATCTAAAAGAATTATTTTCCTTTTTATATTTTTATTATCATTAATTAGAAGATAATCACAGAATATACATTGTTTATAGGCTTTTGACTCTGTGTTTAATCCCTGTCTTTCACACGCAGGACAATTCTCAAATTTGTCATATGGAGAATCAGGAAAGTCTAGCATATTTATAAAGTAAAACTTTACTTAAACTGAAATTCATCTATACTTTCAGTTGTATATTACCATCGATATCGATATACTTTTTTTTCATTATCAGATTCAACGACAACATTTTTTATATTAAAGGTAATTTTAAAATTATCGTTAACTACTATTGAACGAAATGTCATTTCACCTGATATATTAACATCCTTTATTTCATCAAGATTTACATCTTTAGGGTTGTTGAAAAAAATACAAATTTCTCCTTGCATATTACAGATGGTCTTATCTTTTCTTTCTAAAGCTTCATCCATAAGGTTTTTGTTCTTTGATACTTTTTCTTGTTTCATTGCTTTTTCTAGTTTTGAATATATTACTAGAAGGAGAGGAGAAACTTTTGTTAGAGATACTTTAATTGATGTTCTACCAGGTATACTAAAAGCCCTTCCACTGAAGGAAATTGAAGAACTCATATTATTTACCATAATAGTTTTTATCCAATAGTTGTTATATTTATCTTTGTTCAATTTTACATCCTTGACATATTTCTCAGTATCTTTAACAGATGAAGAGATTGATTGAAACTTGTCTTTTGTGTCTTGAAACATTGTATTTATTAAGTGAAAAAGTTGGAGGATAAAATGTTTTTAAGCACAGATTCACCTATAAATTAAACGAAATTTTCATCAAGAAAATTTTAGTTTAAGCAAAGTTTTATTCTATAAATATGGTGAATACAACGTACTGCGATGTTTGTAATCACGAATATAAACATTATAGAAAACACCTCCGAACCAACAAACACACATTTAATCTATTTCATCAAATATCTCCTCTTGAGTTGGAAAGAAAACATTGTGATATCTGTTCAAAGGATGTTTTGAAGAGTAGTTATAATCAACATCTTCAATCACAAAAACACAAGAAAAATGAGTTTAAAGTAAAGGGAGACTATTATATTAAAAACACTGATGAGGCATTTAAAGGGCATATAAAAATAAGGATTTTTCAATTTGGAGAACCCAGTCCATCATCAATAGCTGAATCAATTGAAATAGTGAAACCCGATGTTGAAAAAATTTATTAAAAAGACATTAAAAGAAATAAAAACTTTAAAGTTTTATATGGGAGTGAAAATGAATATGAAAAGACAAGATGAAGAACAAACTCCTTATATGAGAACAGATCTTCATTTTATAACATCATTTCAAGATTTTTGAATAGTGGGGTTTATGAAGAACTATCAAGACAAGAGGAGGATGTTGATAATACAGTGATAGGAAGTGGATTCAATATTAAAAAACTCATCTTTTTAGATATACACATTCTAAAATCAAACCCTCTTAAAGCTTCTTCTTATATTGAATTACCAAAAGAAATAAAACTAAAGAAGGCAGTTGTTAATATTAAGAACAATGATAATAAATGTTTTCTCTGGTCTGTTCTTGCTCACTTACATCCACCAAAATGTAATTCAGAAAGAGTAAAACAATATATGAAATATGAGAATACCTTGGACATTAAAGATTTTAAATTCCCAATGCCATTAACAGATATTCCTAAATTTGAGAAAAAGAATAATCTTTCTATTAATGTATATGGATTAACGGATACAAACAAAATTCAAATATTAAAAATTTCAAACAACTATAAAAATGAAGAAACACACATTGACCTTTTATATTTTAGTGTTGGAAAGAATTCACATTACACATACATCAATAATTTATCAAGATTAATCTCTTCTCAGGTATTCAGAACAGCAAACAAAATATATCCTTGTAAGCGATGTCTTAATTCATTTCATACAAAAGAACGATTAGAACAACATTCAAAATATTGTAGTAATCATAAATCAGCTGTAATTACAATGCCTAAACCTGGTGAAAAGATTTATTTTGAAGATTATAATAAATCTATCATGCACCCATTTGTGATATACGCTGATTTTGAATGTATCCTTAAAAAGATAAATACTGCTTCTCCTAATCCAAAAGAACCATATACAAATAAATATCAAAAACATATTCTTTGTGGTTTTTGTTATTATATCAAATCATCTGTTGGAGAAAAGTATAACAAACTTGAACATTATCGTGGAAAAAATGCTTCACAAGAGTTTGTAAAACGATTAGAAAAGGATTGTATAAGACTCACTAAATTAATGAAAGAAACAAATGAACCGATGAAATTAACCAAAGAAGAAAAATTAGAATTTAGAATGAACAATATCTGTCATATTTGTGAGGGGAAAATTAAGGAGTCTAAAGTTAGAGACCATTGTCATCTTACTGGTAAATATAGAGGTCCCGCTCATTCCTGTTGTAATCTTAATTATAAATTACCTTCTTTTATTCCAGTCTTTCTTCACAACAGCGCCAACTATGATACACATCTATTTATAAATGAACTTTCAAAAACACCAGGGAATATTTCTGCTATAACAAACACAAGTCAAAAGTATATTTCATTTTCAAAAATGATATTCACAAAACCTTTAACTCGTATTAGGTTTTTAGATTCTTACAAGTTTATGGAACACCACTAGCCTACCTCGCATCAAATATAAGCTCCACAGACTCTTTTCCAAATCTTAATTCATTCTTTCCAAAAGAGGAAATTCTCACTAAAGAGGAAATTCAGATTAAAGATGAAATTCTGATTAAAGAAGGAATTCTTACGAGAGAGGAAATTCAAACAAGGAATGAAATTCAAAGTAAAGAGAAAATTCTTACAAGTAAGGGAATTTATCCTTATGATTATATGGATTCATTTATGAGATTTAAAGAAACACAACTTCCTTCAAAAGAAAGTTTCTATAATAACCTTTATGAAGAAGAGATAAGTGATAAGGAATATAAACACGCACAAGAAATATGGAAAATATTTAAGATAAAGAACCTTGGAGAATATCACGATTTATATCTAAAAACAGATGTTTTATTGTTAGCTGATGTGTTTGAAGCTTTTAGATCACTCTGTCATAATAAAAATTGTTATGGATTAGATCCTGCCCACTATTTCACAGCTCCTGGTTTAGCTTGGAGTGCAATGTTGAAAATGACAAAACAAGATATAGATTTAATCAGTGATGTGGATATGCTTTTGATGATTGAGAAGTCCAAGAGAGGTGGAATATCACAAGTATGTTCAAAAAGATATGCTAAAGCAAATAATAAATATCTCCCAAATTATGATAGTGAAAAAAGATAGTAATTATTTGATGTATTTTGATGCTAATAATTTGTATGGATGGGCAATGTCTCAATCTCTACCTTATGGTAAATTAGAGTGGGTGGAAGAAAAGAATTATGAAAAGGCTTTGATGAATATTGTTATTTCTTCTCAAGAGGAATTGAATGACGAAGAAGAAGGTTATTATTTTGAAGTTGATTTGAGGTACCCGAGTGATCTTCATAATAAGCATAAAGATCTTCCTTTTGCATGTGAGAAAGAAACTCCAAAGAAAGAATGGTTAAGTGATTATCATAAAAGTTTTAATATTAAAGGTAAATCAACAGAAAAGTTATTAACAACATTCTATGATAAAGAGGGATATGTTTTGCATCAGAGAAGCTTAAAACAGTTTTTGAGAGAAGGATTGAGAGTAGCTAAAATTCATAGAGTTTTAAAATTTAAACAAAGTCCTTGGGTGAAAAGTATATTCAATTCAATACAGATATGAGAGCAAATACAAAAGTAAAATTTGAAGGGGACTTTATAAATTAATGAATAATGCTGTATTTGGAAAGACTATGGAAAATGTTAGAAACAGGCAAAACATTAGATTCGCAACATCTTGGAAAGAAGCAGATTGATAAATAAACCAAGTTTTGAGAGAGAGAGGTTTTTCAGAGAACTTTTCTGCAATTCATATGAAAAAGGAAAGTATTGTAATGGATAAACCAATTTATATTGGAACAGCAGTTCTTGATTTATCAAAGATATTGATGTATGATTATTTGTATAATGACTTAAAGAAAGAGTATGGTGAAAATGTTTCATTGTTGTATATGGATACTGATAGTTTTATCCTAGATATAAAAACTGATGATGTTTATGAAGATATGAAGAAAAATATTGGAGTATATGATACAAGTAATTTCAGCAAGAAGAGTGAGTTATTTTCCAAAAAGAATGAAAAGGTTATTGGTAAGTTTAAGGATGAGTTGGGTGGAAAAGTAATGAGTGAGTTTATTGGATTGAGAGCAAAGGCATATGCTTATAAGTATGGTGAACAGATTGATAAGAGGTTAAAGGGAATAAAGAAATATGTAATAAAGAAATCAATAACTTTTAGAAATTATTATAATTGTTTGATGAATAAGAAAGAAGAATATAGGAAAATGAATACAATAAGAAGTTATAAACATAACATATATAGTGAAGAAGTAAATAAAAAAGGCATTAGGAGCCTTTGATGATAAGAGATTTATTTTAGATAATGGAATAGATTGTGTTCCATATGGATATTGTATGATAGAGTGTATAAAATAGATTATGTTTTTAACGATGGGAAGATGGGTTAGGGTTTTTAAGGGCTACCGCTTTTTTTTCACAATATATAAATGGTTAAACCAAGTATTAATCAAACTAAAGAGTGGAGAAAATCTCAGTCTTGGTATATAAATGGAAAACATAATGAATGTGAAAAATATCAAATAAGTCTTATTGAAAAAATAACTAAAACAAAGGTAAATAAAACAAATAAGCGAATTAATTTAAAAACTAGTAAGTTAGAGGATGTAAAGAAAAAAATGAATATCCTTGAATGGACTTGAAAACTTTGATGGTTATCAATTGAACAATGAAAAAACAATTTACTATAATCTCAAAATGATATGTGGCTCAGGAGGTGGTCAAACAAGAGCATTAAGAGAAGTTTATCATTTCGTAATGGCACAAAAGGGGTATCTTAAAAAATATAAAGATTCAAATGTTTTGTTTGTCAATATTTTAGATGGGGATTATTGTGCAAAGAAAATTAAACTATTGAAGGAATTTGAGAATGAACAAATCTTTATAGGTTCAATGAGTGAGCTGTTCAACCCCCAGGTGTTCAATTCAATGAGGTTCAACCTCCAAGTTAAAAGGGGAGACAAATAAATATACCTTGGGATAAAAAGGGGATTTATTTTTAGGGAAAAAAAATATAAATCGCTGAAAATCCCCCATTCATTTACATGGGGAAAAGTGAGCCAGAATCAGTATTCTTACCCTACTGATGCCTCCCTTACCTGCGAAACACCAGCATGACAGCTTATGGCTGGTCCAACAGTCAAACGCAGGATGGAGAGCTTACAGGTGAGTGTACATACCTTTAGGCTATCCTGCCAGCAGTCTTTGGTCTTTATTTTCCCAGTCAATGATCTTCCCAAAAATAATTTCGCTGGAAATATCTCGTGCTTTTGATACAGTCCGACATCCTGCCTTACTCTCCAAACTATCTGCCTTTGGAATCCAAGGGCAACTCCACACCTGGCATTCTGACTTCCTCTACTCTTGTAGCCAACGTGTGACTCTCAATGGAATCCTTTCATCTCCTCTCACTGTAAAGGCTGTAAAAAAAAAAAGCTCCACCTCTTCCTGTAAAAAAAAAAAAAATAAAAAAAAACTCTACTGCACCTATCTTGTCCACACCCTTCATTGTCTTAAACATCTCCATCAACATCTTTCCAAACTCAAGTCTGAACTCTCAAACCTGTCTCCCTCCTCCAAATCCTGGTGGTGTCGAGTTAAGTCTTCTTGGTGTATGTTCCCCTCCATCCCCTCCCTTACCTCAAATGGCCACACAGCTGACACCGCACATGAAAAGGCTGAATGCCTAAACTCTGTGTTTGCTTCTAAATCTTGTGTCCCAAACCCATCGCTTCCTGTACCCACCTTACCCAGTCGCATCCAGCTGTTCCTGGGCCCTGTGGCCTTTTCTCTTGACAACGTGGAGAGCTTGCTGTCAAACCTCGACTCTGATTCTGCAACCGGTCCAGACGGCATTAGCCCACGTGTCCTAAAAACCTGCTCTGCTGCTCTTGCTCACCCTCTCTCTGTTATATTCACTCTCTCTCTCTCTCATTTGCTCAAGGTCATCTGCCATCTGCTTGGAAATCAGCAAACATTACTGCCCTGCATAAAAAGGTGCAAAAACAGATCCCTGCAACTACAGACCAATCAGCCTTCTCCCAATCATAAGCAAGGTTATGGAATCCATCATTGCTTCAGACATGAAATCCTTCCTCTTCTCCAATGACTTGATTTCTGATTATCAATTTGGATTCAGACCAGGTCACTCTACCCTGGATTTGCTGCTCATGCTTTCCCAACAATTGATGGAGATTCTCAATGCCGGACATGAAATCGGAGACATATCGTGTGCTTTCGATATAGTCTGGCACCCCGACCTGCTCAACAAACTCTTTCTATGGTATCCAAGGCCATATCCACTCATGGCTCGCAAACTTCCTTTCCTGTCACAGTCAGCATGTGGTCCTTAATATAATTCTCTCATCACCTCTTCCCGTACAGGCTGGAGTTCCTCAAGGGAGTGTTCTGGGCCCTGTACATTTTCTGGTTTTCATCAATGATCTCTTCGACTCTGGAAAATCCTCTTTATCTTATTGCTGATGACTCCACCCTCTGCTCTACCATCTGTCATCCCTCAGATTGACAGGCAGAAGCCTCTTTGCTCTCTGCAGATCTGGATAAAATCACAAGTTGGTCAAACACTTGGAGCACGTCTTTCAACCCTGATAAATCTCACACTCTGACTATGTCTCTCCGAAAGGACCGTCTGGAACCCCCCCCCCCCCCGATCTACTTTCTCAACAATCCTCTTGAAGTCCTTTCATTCAAGCTTCTGGGTCTCACTATTTGTCATGATCTTTCCAGGGAAAGCCACATCTCCAAGCTGGCCTCCAGAGCCAGTAACTGGAGTTGATTGATGGAATTGATTGGGAATCCTCCATCATGCAAAGTCCTTCCTTGGCACACCTGAGCTCCTGGCTAGTGTGTACGAGGTGCGGTGGGACGCAAGAAGCACGCGGGCCACCATCTACTCCGCTTCATTGCGCGACCAGAAGCACAGTCTTACCACCCCTAGCGGGCGAGGCATGATATACGAAAACCCAATCACATGACACAGCACACTCCTCCCCCCGTAAAATGACCCGTCACATAACGAACGGATAATCACAACATGACCATCGGAAACCCATCAACACTCATAATCCTCCAAGTACCGCGGCCGCACCCTGACCCGTCTCGGACGGGCAGCGCCACTAGACAGTCCAGGCTCAGATGCCTCCCGGCTCGGTCGAGGTGACACCCTCGCCGGACTCGCACTCTCCGCAACACCAGCTACCCCCGACTGCCCAGCCTGCTCGACGTCCCCGGGTAGGACGGCATCAGGCGAAGACCCCCTCGGCGCCGGCCCAGCCAGCCCCGGCGATACAACGTCAGGTGCCGGCGAGACTACCGGTGGGGGCCCCGCAACGTTCGGCTCGGGGAGGTGTGGGGGGGGGGTGACGCTGAACAGCGATCATGCATCTGGTCCACGTGCCGCTTCCACACATCCCCACCATCAGTCCGCACCATGTAATTCGCCGGCCCCAGCACCACAGAGTCCACCGCCGGCACCCATTTGGAACCGTGGAAATAATCGCGTACCATCACCCGCTGCCCTACCTCGAAGCTGCGCAGCCGCGTCAGACGCGACATTGCCCCACTCCCCGACCCTCCAGGTCGCAGCAAATCCAGCCTGGACCGCAAAGCCCGTCCATAGAGATGAATGGCAGGCGAATCACCCGTGACAGGATGAACTGCGTTCCTGTAATGGAGCAAAAAGACATCGACCACCGTCTGCACAGGTGCAACACCCCCCCTGCGCAAAGCCCGCTTCAACATCTTGACAAACGACTCAGCTTGGCCATTCGTCTCAGGATGATACGGTGCGGACCTTAGATGTCGAATACCATTCTGGCGCATAAACTCATCAAATACACCCGCGATGAACTGCGGACCATTATCAGAGACCAGGATCTCCGGCAACCCTTTATTAGCAAAGATCATCCGCAGCTTCTCTACTGTAATGTTTGCTGAAGTATGCTGCATTACTACAACCTCCGGCCATTTAGAGAATGCATCAATCACAATCAAAAACATCTTGCCATTAACCGGTCCCGCAAAATCTACATGGACCCTCTGCCAAGCTCGGTCTGGCACAGGCCAGAGACCCGAAGCTCGACGCGGGTTATCAGCATCTGTCTGGCACGTGGCGCAACGCTTAACCAACTGCTCAATGTCTTTGTCCAACCCCGGCCACCACAACAGGCTACGAGAAAGACTCTTGGTCTTCACTATGCCCAGGTGACTGACATGCAGTTCTTCCAAACACCGCTGCCTGAACCTCGGTGGAATCACGGTCCTCATTCCCCACATTATGCACCGTTGGACCAACGACAGCTCTGCTGCGCGTGACGTGAAAGGTTGAAATGCCGGTGTCGAAGGCAGATCGCTCCAATTCCCCGTAGAAATCGCCTGGACGACACGGGCAAGCACCGGATCACGAGCCGACTCCACCGCGACCTGCCTGGCCGTGACCGGCCCGCTTTGGACCTGGTCCAGCGCGAACACATCGACCCGGTCGCCCAACTCAGACGCAGCTGGACCCTCCGCACACGGCAAGCGTGAGAGCCCGTCGCAGTCAGCATGCTTCTCGGTGCTTCGGAACTGAATATCATAATCGTAAGCACCCAGAAACAGACACCACCGCTGTATTCGCGCGGCTGCTACCACCGGCACCCCGCGTTCGGGTCTCAGGATGAATTGAAGCGGTTTGTGATCCGTCTGTAAAGTGAAATGCCGCCCCAGCAGATATTGATGAAACCTCCGCACACCCCAGACGAGGTTGAGAGCCTCACGCTCAATCTGGGCATATCCGCGCTCTGCTGTGGACAGGGTCCGGGATGCAAAACAAACAGGCCGCTCGGAACCATCGTCCATCCTGTGGGAGAGCACTGCCCCGATGCCATATGCAGAGCTGTCGCATGCCAATAGGAGCGGACGCGCAGGCTCGTAGTGCACGAGGACCGTATCCTCTGTGAGCAGCCGCTTGACGCGGTCGAACGACGCCTGGTGTGCAGGCCCCCAAACCCAGCGCTCGTCCTTCTTGAGCAACCGCGTCAACGGCGCAAGTTGTGAGCTGAGCCCGCGCACGAACCTTTGGTAATACTGGACCATGCCAATGAACGAGCGCAGCTGCGTCTTGTCGCGAGGCGGTGGCATGCGCTGAATCGCCTCCACCTTCCGAGGACCTTTCAACAGCCCCTCCGGCGTGATGATGTGCCCGAGGTATTCCAAGTGCTGCTTGAAGAACGTGCACTTGTCCCTGTTTAAGCGCAGGCCGCACGCTTCTAGCTTCGTCAGCACTCGGGCAATGTTCGCCAGATGCTCGTTCGCCGTTTTCCCCGCAATGAGTACATCGTCCAGGTAGGTCTGAGCGGGCAGGCCAATGCAAACCTGATCCATAGCTTTCTGCCACAAAGCTGGGGCCGAAGCAATCCCAAAACAGAGTCGGGTATATCGATAGAGTCCTTGACACGTGTTGATTGTTAAAAGCTCGCTACTCCCGGGATCCATCGGCAGGTGAAAATATGCATCACGCAGGTCTAGCTTCGTGAAGTATTGACTCCCCGCCAATCGCGCATATATTTCATCGATTGATGGCAATGGATATTGCTCCACGCTGAGCCCCGGGTTAACTGTGGATTTTAAGTCCCCGCACAATCGGACGTCCCCATTCGTCTGGGGTGCTCGCGACCCCGCGTGGCCGGTGATGGCTCGAACATCCCCACGAGTCTGCTCAACCGCCATGTGTGCTTTCATTTTCTCCACAATGTCCCGAAACGCCAGCCCGTCATCCCGGGGCCTGTTCGGTGCCACTAAATCACCCAGCAGCCGATAATGCCCCGGCGAAAGCGAAGCGAGCAAGATCGACTTCTGCTTGCTCTCGTCGACCACATCGTTCGCGTGGAAATAGCATTCCAATTGCTCCGAAAACAATTCGAAGTCGTCCCCGTCGAAAACGGGCATACGTCCGTATGCCCCCATCCTCATCAGCCAACTAGTGTGCATGAGGTGCGGTGGGACGCAAGAAGCACGCGGGCCACCATCTACTCCGCTTTATTGCGCGACCAGAAGCACAGTCTTACCACCCCTAGCGGGCGAGGCATGATATACGAAAACCCAATCACGTGACACAGCACACTGGCCACGTGCAAAGCCTTCATCCGCAGCCTGATGGAGTACTGCTCTCCCCTTTGGGCTGGTGATCCCACCTCTCACCTGTCTCGGCTTGACGCTGTGGAAACCAAGGCATTTAAGATCATTGGGATCTACCGTGATGAGGCTGTCTTTGGGTTTCTCACTCTGTCACCGCAGGCAGGTTGGTGGTCTTTCTGTCTTCTACCATCTCTTGTCTGGCGTTGGCCCCCTTGCTCTGACTGCAATCTGTCCCCCCCCCCATATTTCCGCACAGCGCTCAAGGTCTGCCAGCCACCCTCTTCTGGAAAAACTACCAAAATGAAGAATCACTGCTCACCTTCACTCTTTCATTCCTCTTTTTTTTCTGCCTTTGGAACAAGCTTCCACACTCTCTTCAATCCCACTCTTCTCTCCAGGTCTTCAAAACTGCTGTTCACTACCATCTCTCCATTAATCCACCCCAAACTCACCTCCTTCAAATTCCCTGCTTTCCTTCCGGAGGGTCGTGTCGTGTAAGGACCTGAAAGTGTGCACAATATTCTGGATGAGGCCTCACCAAATTCCTATACAGTGTTAACATTGCTCTCCCCTCTAGGCTGGCTTCCCTGTATCCTACCTTTCTCAGGTTCATGCCATGGATACCAAGGCCTTCAAGATTATTGGAATTCTCCATGTTGAATCCACGTCCATGGGCTTACCTCTGTTCTCCCAACAATGGATGGAGGTCTTTAAAGTCAGACATGAGATCCAGACCATCTTTCAAGACATATCTCAAGCTTTCGATACAGTCTGGCACCCTGCCTTTCTCTTCAAAGCTGCCTGTGGCATACAAGGCCAACTCCACACATGGCTTACTGACATCCTCTACTCTTGTCGCCAATGTGTGGCTCTCGATGGAATAATTTCATCTATTCTCTCTTTTAAGGCTGAATGACCCAAAGCAGTGTTTTGGGCCCAATCCTATTCCTGATCTTCATCAATGATCTCACTGACTCTCTGGAAAGTCCTCTTCATCTATTGGCTGATGACTCCACACTCTGCTATGACATTACTCATCCTTCACACAAGCAGGCTGCAGATTCTTCCCTCTCTTCAGACCTTGAAAAAAAAAATCACAAACTGGTCAAACACCCCGAAAACACCGTCTCGAAAACTCTCCTGTCTACTTTCTTAACGCTCGCCTTTTGGAGGTTGAGTCGTTCAAACTCTTGGGTCTCACTATCAGCCATGATATCTCTTGGGCAAACGACACTTTGAAGTTGGCCTCCAAAGCCAGCTGCCAAATGGGCATCCTCTGTCATACAAAGTCCTTCCTTGGCACACCTGAGCTCCTATCCACCTAAAAGTCCTTCATTCACAGCTTTATGGAGTATTGCTGTCCTCTCTGGGCTGTTTCCCCTGCCGCACATCTTGTTCAGTTTGATGCTGTGGAAACCAACGCCTTCAACATTATTGTAATCTCCTGCAATGAACCTGAGTCTATAAGCCTCATCGCTTCGTCTCGCAGACATGTCGGTGGTCTCTCTGTCTTCTACTGCATCCTTTCTGGTCTTGCACCCTCTGCTCTTTCCATGCTTTGTTCACCCAGATTTCTGCAAGAGCAAACAAAAAATAACTGCATATTTAAGATGCAGCAAATACCATTCACTGCTCTTTTATTATTATTAAAAAAATGTTTTACTGGATCTAAGGCTCATCATGGAGTTGCAATCCTAATGGAGTTGCAATCCGTAAAGTCTTTGGCAGATCTTTCAAAAGGATCGAATGGGAAGCACCAGTTTAGATCTCGTTGCTGAAGGGGAAAGTCATTGTTGAAAAACCAGTCTGGACCGGTCCTGGACCAGATCCTAACTGGACGAGATTACTGCGAGAGACGCTCATTGTTTAAAAGCCATGGTTGTAATGGTTCATTTATATTGGGGGATGATGCTCTCCCCTTAGCAACCACTGACTCGCAGCGGCAAGGGATTTATGAAGTCAACGAGTTGGTTGCGGATTTCTAGTCTCATCTGTTACCTGCTGTAAATTTCCATGATGACAAAGACACACAGCCAGGAAGGCGAGAAGATTGACTTGATGGTTTAGAACAGGAGTTCCCCACCATGGGATCGCAGTGACAAAAAAAAAAAAACCGAGTGGTAGCATTGAGGTTCCAAATTTAAATTCTTCCATGCGCAACCATCACCTATGGAAACAAACTTCCTCCAAGGGATGCTGATACTAAAACAGCTCAACCCATGTTGATACTTGAGCCATGTGCTCTACCTACCACATCCATACTACCCAAACTTTTAAGATGCAATGTGCTATCTCTATTGCACAATCAAACTTTGAGCAGTCATGTTACGATGATCAAGCCCAGGTGTGGTCACAGTAGGCCATGTCAGGAAACGCATGATTTCATTTAATTTTTCAAAGTATAAACGTTCGTTATACGTGTCTGTGCATGATGTTGGGGGACACAATAATTTGAAGCTGTCTGAATGAGGTCACACTAAGGGGAAAAGGTTGGGAACCATTGTTTGTCGGAAAATGTTGGCATAAAAGAAAGTTCCAGTGAGGAGTCAGGGATTGGGATTGAAGAAACCAGTGGTGGCAGAGAATATCAGGCCATGGGGAACTGTATAATAGAACAGGCTGGTTTTGGGGCGTGGGTGCAGCAAAACTGCAGCTGGACATGGTTGAATGTGTGCGTGGTTTTGATACCTTAAACCCAAGAGCTGAAAGAGCTCACCCAGATGGTACAAAGACAACACATGAGCAACCTTTTCACATTGAGGCGATGCAAGAGTGAATTATAGGCAGGGCCACATGTGTCATGGCCAACGATGGCTCATGGCTACTATCAGTCAAACTGCTTCACTCCTACCTCCTTGCCCCATCCCCAACCTCCACAGCAGCGTTAATAAGTTGAAATTGAAGCTTCAGTCAGACAGCTTGCTCCAAGTGGAATAAAGGACATTCTGGATAATAATAATAATAATAGATGGGTTGGTGTGTATACCTACATCTCTCCTTTCTGTCTTTCTTTTTCTTTGCATACAGAGGAGTGAATCTTGCAAATCGTTTTTTAATAAGGCTCACTTGGCTGCACCCGGATGGGTTTGGGAAGAGGAGTAGCGGCCAAAACCCCAATGCTATCCAGGTTCCTCCTGATGACTCCATCTTTGTCTGTTTGGGTCCCTCCTCATACTCCAGTGCTGTATCTGGTCAGTTATTTGATTACTCCCAACATTCGTTTTCATGTGTTTGTCTCTATGTGACTGAGGTGCTTGCTGCATGTTTTATTTCTCTGCACAGAGATCTAGAGAAATGGCGGATACTTTTCTGATTGCTTATTGATTGAGGTGAATGATTTCAGATGTCTTTGTGGTTGGTTAACTGTTTGTTTCATTTAGTTAAATAGATTGAAAATCTGTACTTGTAATCAATCATCCCATTTATGGTGATTGTAAAGTTTTTGAAACAATAAAATAAAATAAAAATACATGAGTAGTTGTGAAATAAAGTACAGTGCATTGCTGGAAGTGCACTGACTTTGTTGTCTTCCTGCTCACGTCCATGGTGAATGGTTGAGTTTACGTGAAGTAGATTTTGGATCGCAATTGCAAGGGTTCATTGATCAGCAATCTTTGTGACTGAATCTTAGCGAGACAGTGATTTGGACCATGAGGATTGTGGACCATCAGGAATTGCGGCCTTTTGGATTGTCAATTGGGCCTGTGGGACCATGCTCACCAGACCAGCCCATGACACTCTTTCGTCATCACTGGAACTGCTACATGTACATCAATTTATTTTGTGGAAGCATGACCTGGCAGACATCACTTTTCCAGACATACTGTTGTTTAGCTTAAAGCTATAGCGAGGAATATTGATTTTTTTTTTTTTAAACAATTGTGTGTCTTGTCTTAGGGCCATCACCTCTGGCTGAGCACACCATCAAGGGGTCCATCTACATATTTTGTACACAAAATGGTGGAATATTTGCAGACTTGACAGAGTTAAGCACATTCGGTGAACTTTCATGTCAAAGTATGGACTATCACTCTTAAATCGATAGTTATCATTCTATGAGAGCAAGTTACTTGAGTCTTGTGCTTGTGACGTTCGAATCGTGTGAACTTCAATCATTTTCTCTTTGTGAACGAAATATACATTTAAAATGTAATGAAGGTCTTTTGCTGGAAGTACAAGATCTCCCTCTGCTGGTGAAGGAATGAACAATCGTGGAGAGCGGTTCAACCGAGGACGTTTCGGTATGTTTGTGTAACATGAGAAGCAGCAATGAATAAAAGAAACACGGAGGGAGAGAGTCAGGTCGTGTGGCATGAATCCCAGAAAGAGTCTATTTATTTATTACGTACGCAGAAGGGTACGTGTTCTTTGGAAACATTGTCGAGGCTTGTGGAAGAGCTAGTATTTCGATGAAAATGGGTGGAGGTGAGCAGAGAAAGAGAAGAAAAGGGGGTTTGATGGAAATTAATGGAGGTGAGCAGAGAAAAAGTTGAGGTTATTGATGAAAATGAGTGGAGATGAGCAGAGAAAGACAAGGGAAGGAGGTTATAGATGAAAATGAGTGGAGGTGAGCAGACAAAGGGAAGGGGGTTTTGATACAAATGAGTAAAGATGAGCAAAGAAAAAGAAGAGAAGGAGGTTGTTCATGAAAATGAGCGGAGGTGAGCAGACAAAGGGAAGGGGGTTTTGATAGAAATGAGTGGAGGTAAGTCAAGAAAACGAATGGAAGGAGGTTGGAGATGAAAATGAGTGGAGGTGAGCAGAGAAAGAAAAGGGGAGGGGGTTAAAGATGGAAGAAGAGTGGGGAGTTATTTTCGGCACCTTGAACAAATTACAAATTCTTGCCCCGAGTGATTGCTTGGGAGGAAACGGCAAACTGTCTACCATAACCAAACCATCCACCACAACCAAACCATCCACCATAACCAAACCACCCACCACAACCAAACCATCCACCATTACCAAACTACCCACTGAAACCAAACCATCCACTACAACCAAACTACCCACCATAACCCAGCGACCCACCATAACCAAATCACCCACCATAACCAAACCACCCATCATCACCAAATCACCCACCATAACCAAATCACTCACCATAACCAAATCACCCACCATAAACAAACCACTCACCATAACCAAACTACCCACCATAACCCAGCCACCCACCATAACCCAGCCACCCACCATAATCAAACCATCCACCATCACCAAACCATATCACCAAACCATACAACATAACCAAAAAACCCATCATAACCAAACCATCCACCATACCCAAACCATATGCCACAACCAAACCACCCATCATAACCAAACCACCCACCGTAACCAAACCCCCATCACAACCAAACCACCCCTGTAACCAAACCATCCACGATAACCAAACCCTCAACACAACCAAACCACCCACCATATCAAAACCACCCACCATCAACAAACCATACACCATAACCAAAAAACCCACTGAAACCAAACCATCCACAACAACCAAACTACCCACCATAACCCAGCCACCCACCATAATCCAGCGACCCACCATAACCAAATCACCCACCATCAACAAACCATACACCATAACCAAAAAACCCACTGAAACCAAACCATCCACTACAACCAAACTACCCACCATAACCCAGCCACCCACCATAACCCAGCGACCCACCATAACCCAGCGACCCACCATAACCAAATCACCCACCATAACCAAACCACCCATCATCACCAAATCACCCACCATAACCAAATCACTCACCATAACCAAATCACCCACCATAAACAAACCACTCACCATAACCAAACTACCCACCATAACCCAGCCACCCACCATAACCCAGCCACCCACCATAATCAAACCATCCACCATCACCAAACCATATCATCAAACCATACACCATAACCAAAAACCCATCATAACCAAACCATCCACCATACCCAAACCATATGCCACAACCAAACCACCCATCATAACCAAACCACCCACCGTAACCAAACCCCCATCACAACCAAACCACCCACTGTAACCAAACCATCCACGATAACCAAACCCTCAACACAACCAAACCACCCACCATATCTAAACCACCCACCATCAACAAACCATACACCATAACCAAAAAACCCACCATAACTAAACCATACACCATAACCAAAAAACCCACCATAACTAAACCATACACCATAACCAAAAAACCCACCATAACCAAACCATCCATCACACCCAAACCATAGGCCATAACCAAATCACTCACCATAACCAAATCACCCACCATAACCAAATCAACCACCATAACCAAATCACCCACCATAACCAAATCAACCACCATAACCAAACCACCCATCATCACCAAATCACCCATCATACCCAAACCATAGGCCATAACCAAATCACCCACCATAACCAAATCACCCACCATAAACAAATCACCATAACCAAATCACCCACCATAACCAAATCACCCACCATAACCAAATCACTCACCATAACCAAATCACCCACCATAACCAAACCACTCACCATAACCAAATCACCCACCATAGCCAAACCACTCACCATAACCAAATCACCCACCGTAACCAAATCACCCATCATAACCAAATCTCTCAACATAACCATACCACTCACCATAACCAAATCACCCACCATATCTAAATCACTCACCATAACCAAACCTCACACGACATCCAACCCACCCGCCATAACCAAACCTCACATGACAACCAAACCACCCACCATAATCAAACCTCACACGACAACCAAACCACCCACCATAACCAAACCACACACCACAGCCAAACCACCCACCATAACCAAACCTCACACGACAACCAAACCACCCACCATAATCAAACCATCCACCATAACCAAACCACACACCACAGCCAAACCACCCACCATAACCAAACCTCACACGACAACCAAACCACCCACCATAATCAAACCATCCACCATAACCAAACCACACACCACAGCCAAACCACCCACCATAACCAAATCACCCACCATAACCAAATCACTCACCATAACCAAATCACCCACCATAACCAAATCAACCACCATAACCAAACCTCCCAGCAGAATCCTCACCAAGAGACTCTACTTGGGAAGCCCTGTTTCTGTTAACACTGAGATGAGTACATTAGATCGGGGGAACGATGATTAGCTGTGTGTGGTGATTGCATTTAACAATACATTTGTGAAAAGCAAGAGAACAGCTCAGGTCGATGACGATTACTGGGGGAGGAAAGGAAGAGAAGGAATGGAGGTTCTTCTTATTCTTCTTCTTCTTCTTCTTCTTCTTCTTCTTCTTCTTCTTCTTCTTCTTCTTCTTCTTCTTCTTCTTCTTCTTCTTCTTCTTCTTATTTTTATTAGATGATAACATGAGTGGGAGGGATGATGTGCAGCACATTTATGGAAGGGGGAGGAGGAAGAAATTCCATGGTTTTTCATTGAACATGGATACAATCACATCCCACAAATATTCCAAATAATGACAACCACAATGCTGATATCAAAATAACTATGAGATGGTCATTGGTCATCATCACCAAATATTTTGACCAGAGTCGTCATCATCTTCACAAAACTATACTCTGAAAGCTGATGTTAGTTTCTCCATTGATTCTAAGAAGTGACATGCATGACGTTATGGAGTTGCAAGAGCCAGATTATGGCCAAACACGTGAGGTGGTGTGTTTGAATGCTGGTTTCTAGTTTTCAAAGTTAGTTATTTAATCCTGCAGGCTATATCTAATACATGAAGCTCTTTCTAACCACTGACTGACTGACATCCATCCATTGGGACCATACTCTGTGCAGAGCGTTGGTGCTGCCTAAGCAGTCTCCTTGGCTATTGGGCACAATCCTGGACGGGTCACCACTCCGACACAGGACACCAGCAAGCTGGCACTCATTTTGCCGACCTTGGAAGGATGACAAGCAGAGTCAACCCCACCTGGTATTAATTCAACAGCCAAGTGGGATTTGAACTCAGGATCCTAGGATCCCAAGTCTACCACCCAAACCATTAAACCAACACCAGGCATGACTGACTGATGTTAAAGATCAGTAACTTCCCGGTAACGTAGAAAGCTGAAATTTTGCGTGCCGATGGACATCGAAGCCGGTACACCAGAAAAATTCACAGAATCGTCGGACAATATCCATAAATGAAAATATAAAGAAAATAAACAAAGCAAAAATCAAATGCAGGTGAGCGACCCGAGACAATGGAGAAGCATGGTTCTTATGCTTACACATTACACACCCTACAAGTATGTATATATGCTTGTTGAAGGATTTTCAGTACCATGAGTTCTACCTCCAGCAATTTCTTTTTAACTCCAGCAAATGCAGCATTGTATTCACTATATAATATCTATACTATACTTCTTATATAGTATAATATAATCTGCGCTGTCTGTCTGTCGGTTCGGGGAGGGGCTTCCACCGTTCAGGGCGGGGCTTCCACCGTTTAGGGCGGGGCTTCCACCGTTCAGGGCGGGGCTTCCACCGTTCAGGGAGGAGCTTCAAAATCAAATCGCCGCCATTTTGTTTGCTCTGTGGAGACTTTTGTAAGGTTAGAACTTTCTTACAATCACGGCTTTATCTTAACTCTAATTCGATATCTGATTTCATTTCTAGTAGTGGCTAAGATGGTGTTAAGTTTCGGATGCAAAAAAAACGGGAAGAAAATTAGTGTTTTTAGCCAAAAATGCATTTTAAGCGAAATTAAGGCCTGTAATATAAAATCCATTCAGACTCCCTCACAGCTTTATCTTAACTCGAATTCACCTTGTCATTTCATTTCGTGTCGTCGTTAAGATGGTTGAAGTTTCAGTTTTGGCAAAAAGGTGAGAAAATCGGACAAATATTGGTGTTTTTACACAAAAATGAAATCTAAGGCGTTTTGAATGTATCTGATTGGACGTGATGTGGGGAGGGGAAGTAGAGGAGGGAAGGGATGGGGAGAGGTGAGTAGAAGAGCGAAGATACGAGGAGTAGTGAAAGGAAGGATGGGGAGTAGAGCAGCGAGGGTCGGGGGAGAGGAGGGAGGGGAAGTGGAGGAGGGTCGGGGTAGAGGAGGGAGGGGAAGTAGAGGAGGGAGGGGAATTAGAGGAGGGAAGGGATGGGGAAGTAGAGGAGGGATGGGGAAGTAGAGGAGGGATGGGGAAGTAGAGGAGGGATGGGGAAGTAGAGGAGGGAAGGGATGGGGAGAGGAGGGAGGGGTTAGTGGAAGAGCGAAGATACGAGGAGTAGTGAAAGGAAGGATGGGGAGTAGAGGAGGGTCGGGGAGAGGAGGAAGGGGAAGTAGAGAAGGTAGGGGTAGAGGAGGGAGGGGAAATAGAGAAGGGTAGGGGTTGAGGAGGGAGGGGAGTAGAGGAGGGTAGGCGTAGAGGAGAGGAGGGAGGGGAAGTAGAGGAGGGAGGGGAAGTAGAGGAGGGAGGGGAAGTAGAGGAGGCAAGGGATGGGGAGAGGAGGGAGGGGTTAGTAGAAGAGCGAAGATACGAGGAGTAGTGAAAGGAAGGATGGGGAGTAGAGGAGGGTCGGGCGAGAGGAGGAAGGGGAAGTAGAGGAGGGTAGGGGTAGAGAAGGTAGGGGTAGAGGAGGGAGGGGAAGTAGAGGAGGGAGGGGAAGTAGAGAAGGGTAGGGGTTGAGGAGGGAGGGGAAGTAGAGGAGGGTAGGCGTAGACGAGAGGAGGGAGGGGAAGAAGAGGAGGGAGGGGAAGTAGAGGAGGGAGGGGAAGTAGAGGAGGCAATGGATGGGGAGAGGAGGGAGGGGTTAGTAGAAGAGCGAGGGTATGGGAGTGAGAGGGATGGGGAGTATAGCGAGGGTAGTGGGAGAGGAGCGAGGGAAGGACAGTCGTGAGAGGAGGGACGAGAAATAGAAGTAAGGGAAGGGGGAATAGTGAGAGGTAGGAGGGGGAGTCGAAGAGTGAGGGGAGGGGGAATAGTTTGAGGATGGAGGGGAAGTAGTGAGGAGGGAGGGGAGTAGCTAAGTGTGTGGGTAGGGTTCTCTGCGAGGGAAAACTGAAGTTCGGATTCGAACTGTAGTCCAATCTTATTTTTCATGTTCCCGCAGCTATATATAAAGATTTTATTTCAGGCGCGTGATAACTCTTTTCCAACTATATAATGAAACAACACTTATAAAAACTAATTACATTGTACGTATTAAATTGAATATGTGGATTAACGATGGAATCCAAAACTTGTTAATAACGTCTGGTTTTAAGGAATTTTTAATTTGTAAAGTGAAGTGTATTCAATGCAAGTCAATCAAGGCAGGTTCTCCCCATTCTCAAGTCAATCAAGTCAAGGCAGAAGTGACTCCACATGCTCTCCCACCCCTCACCTGCCTACCTTTTTCCTCTCCCCCATGCAGGATCCTCTCCCCCTCTGCTCTCCTCCTCTCTCCTCCCATTCCCCTTTCTCTTCTCCTCCCCCTTCTTTCCTCCTCCCCCTTCTTGCCTCCTCCCCTCCTCCTCTCCTGTTCCCTCCCCCTCATCTTCCCTTCCTCCCTTGTCTTCCCTTCCCTCCTCGTCTTCCCTCCCCCTTATCTTCCTTCCCCTCCTAATCCCTCTCCTACTCATACTCCCACAACTCCTCCCCTCTCTTCCCTCCCACTCCTCCTCCACTCCCTCCCCTCGCCTCTCCTCCCGTCCCCTCTCCCTCCCCCTTTCCCTCCCCCGCCTCCTCCCCTGTCCCCCTCCCCTATCCCCCATCCCCCATCCCCCCATCCCCCCCCACTGTCTCCCCTCCCACCTCTCATGAGTGAAGCATCAGATATGAAGAGGACTGGTCCAAATGTTATACATTTTGATGTCCATAGGTTTTCCACGGGAGCCCCACACGTCTTACACATAACTATGATAAAGCCCGTCAAAATTGACAGGTTGGAACAGTTTACTTTACGTTCCACATGCCCAGTTGCGTGGGCATGCCATAGTTTGAAGCCTGGGCCTAGTGTCAGGTGTGCTTATATCTTCTTTATTTATGACACGTCCTGCAGACGTAAATTAACACTCGGTTTACTCTACATGCATTGCTCATCACGTGCAGCGAATTTCACCTCCCTGTGCCTTGTATTTATTATTTTTTAACGCTTCTGTACACAGTCATTGAGGCCTGGTTGCAAGTCACCGCCTACATTTCCAAAAGAGATGTAATTACCCTTTGATGGAAAGTGTTTTCAATTTTTTTTTCTCCTGAGAAAATAGAACGTAGTGAACATGCAGTCATGTTAAAAGATTGGCCTTTAAACCCCTTCTTAAATCGTCCTTTTGAAGGGGGACAGACATCACACAAACAAATACACAAACACACATTTGTTTTTTTGGTAGATCTGCACCAGTCTGTCTGTCCGTTTGGGGAAGGGCTTCTCAGTGCAGGGCGGGGCGTCCACCATTCAGGGAGGGGCTTCAATCAAATCGCCGCCATTTTGTTTGCTCTGTGGAGCTTCTTTTGTAAGGCTCGTGCATTCTTACAATGTCATGGCTTTATCTTAACTCCAATTCGATATCTGATTTCATTTTTTGTAGTTCTTAAGAAGGTGTAAGTTTCGGATGCAAAAAAACAGGAACAAAATTAGCGTTTTTTAGACAAAGGAGGTTCGTAGGTTGGTGGCAGGATTTTGCACTCCGGCCAGCGTAAAGCCCTTCACTCTGCAAAACACATTGAAAACGCAAATAAACTGAAAACACTCCGTGGGATAACCTCCTGTGCAGCTGCCCTTCGTAGGGCAGCTCACCGGATGACGGAATTTGAGAAAAGCCTTCGGGACACCCACTCTTTGATGATAGGAGGAAAAACATGTGGTAACCTTCCTGGATTGGATTGTGGTCGTGTGTGTCAGGGTGGTGCTGAGGTGTTGTTCACCAGACGGCGGTGTCATTGGGTTAACCTGAGGCGGTCCCTTTGGGTGGGTGCCTGGAATGCCCTATCCCAAAGAGAGGATGATCACCGGTCTCTTTTATCATCTGAGCTCAAGCGTTTGAACATTGGTGTTGCAGCACTCTCTGAGGTTCGGAGACCAGATAGTGGCGAGATCATGGCGGGTGGTTACACTGACTATTTGTCTGGTTACTCTGATGGTTACCATGCCTAAGGAGTTGCTGTAGCTTTCTTAAATAAGCTGACCCCAATGATAATTGAGGTAGCACTGGCCAATGAGCGTATTATGAGACGAAGGATTCGTCACTCCTTGGGTGTCGTTTCCCTGGTCTCAGTAAATACTCCGACTGAGGCGAGTGATGTCACCGTGAAGGACGTATTCTGTGCCACACGAGAGTCTGTGCTTGATCAGTGTCCCGGGCGAGATACTCTTCCAGTCTTGGGGGATTTCATTGCATCGACTGGAACTGATAGGGATGGTTATGAGACATGTATTTGTCCCCATGAGTCTGGAACTGTGAACCAGAATAGCACTGAGTTCCTTGACTTCGCAAGAACTCATGGACTTAGGGTAACTGGTTCATGGTTTCAATGCCCACAGGCTCAACGCTGGACTTGGTCTTCCAACGCTGGTGGTGTGGCAAAGCAGATTGACTATGTCCTCATTGATGGTCGCTGGAAGATGATCCAGGATTGCAGGGTCTACCGGAGTGCTCAGTTCCTCAAAACTCACCACAGGCTTGCTGTAGCAACTCTGAAGTTGCAGCTTAGATCTGGGAGAATGGTACAATCCCAGCCAAGGCAGGATGTTGGCAAGCCAAAGGATGAGAGGGGAGCTGAGGAGTTTGTGAACTGGCTGAGTGGGCATTTGGGGGGTCTGGGTGCTTTGGGGAATCCTGAAGAGTTGTGGAGTGCTTTCAAGACCACCGTCCTTGCTGTTGCCAGTAGATGTCTTGGAACTCAACATAGTGCGAAGAATAATTTTCTTTCTCAAGGGACACTGGATACCATTGACCAGAGTCGCAGGGCCAAGCTGAATGGCAGAGCTGAGCTGTTCAGGGAGAGGAGGCGTAAAACTGGACATGCACTGAGGATGGACAAGGAGGCCTGTGTGCGAGGAATCGGTGAGGGAGTAGAGCATCACCTGTGGTCAAGTGGTTCTCGTTCTGCTTACAGGGGAATTCGCGCATTGCGTTTTCCAAGCCCGATCCTCAGTGTACTGCAGTTAGAGCAGAGGGTGGTGGGCTCTTGACAGAGGAGTACGAAGTTAAGGTCCGCTGGGCTGGTTACTTTGAGTGGCTGTATTAGGCTGATCCAGAACATCGGTGTTGCTGTTAAGTTGGATGTCAGGGGTGTTACTATCCCTATTGCAGACCCTCCATCCATCCATCGGGACCATACTCCATGCAGAGCGTTGGTGCTGCCTAAGCAGTCTCCTTGGCTATTGGACACAATCCTGGACGGGTCGCCACTCCGACACAGTATACCAGCATGCTGGCACTCATTTTGCCGACCTCAGAAGGATGACAGGCAGAGTCAACCCCACCTGGTATGAATTCAACAGTGGAGTGGGGTTTGAACTCAGGATCAGAGGATTCCAAGCCACCACCCTAACCATTGAGCCAACACCAGGTATAGACCCTCCAATCAACTGTGATCCACCTTTTTTGTGGAAACACAGGCTGCGCTGAACCGGTTGAAATGAGGTAAAACTCCTGTGTTCTGTGGCATCCACGCTGAACTTCTCAAGGCTGGTGAAAATGCTGTACTCATGTTGTGGCATGCAGTTCTGTGCTCTGCCTGGAACACAAGCATCATCCCAACTGACTGTAAGAGGGGCCTTGTCCCTCTCTGGAAAGGGAAGGGTGATCGCCAGGACTGCAACAACAACCGAGCGGTGATGCTTGTCTCAGTGCCAGGCAAGGTCTTTGCTCAGATAATTCTTGATCAGGTTTGCCACCATCTTCTTGAGCACCAGTGTCCAGAGCAGTCAGACTTTACACCAAAGAGGTCAACGATTGACCGTATCCTTTTTCTTTCTTGTCCTCACCGAACGCAGACGATAGTTTCAGCAAGGGCTGCTTGCAGCCGATGTTGATCTCTGCAAAGCATTCCATTCAGTGAATTGGGATGCCCTCTGGAGGATTCTTAGTCTTGGTGGGGTGCCACCAAAACTGATCAATCTGATAACAACTATACTCTGGCACTGAGAGTGCTGTGAGTTGTGGTGATACTGTTGTGGGGCGGGGGTCGGTGGTGAGGAACGGCCGCTAGGAGGAGCAGTAGAGCCGTCTCCCACCGAACACCCAGAATTGCGGGTCGTAACCTTCAGACAACTCCGAAGGTCACGGGTCACTTAAGGACCGTGATCGCGAATTCTCTGACGGCGTGGGGTAGGGATAATAGCCAAATTTCAATATACCTAAGTACCCACGTCGTCAAATTGCCGGGGAAGTCACACCCTCAACGGACTCTGTCGAACCGGGTCGCTCTCGCGACCTCGGTCCGGTGTAACCGAGCCGAATTACCAAAGTCCGTCGGTCCAAACGACAACTTACAGCCCAATCGGCTTACTGGCTCTCAAGCACAAACCGTGCTGGGTCAATAATGGAAAGCACGACGAGCTGGTACATTGAACAATTGGGGGTTTATTTATAATGGGGAAGGGGAGTACAAAGAGCAGAGTTAAAACCGAATATGAGAAATGCAATTTATATACAAGCAAACACTTAGCAATTTATACTTAAGGACGGGGCCCATGGACACACACACACACACACCCAAAAATAAATGGACCCCGTCGGGTCTTTATTCGGTCCTCCAGCCGAGAAGGATAGTTCAGCTGGGGGAACAGAGTCTGGCTGGGTACCTTTCCACCTCATGCGGTCACACCGACTCCAACCCACCACGGTGGGACTCGAACCCACGACCCGAAATCCACGAGCCCACGATCCTGGCTGCTCGACCACGATCCTGCAATCACGACGATGACTCCAACGTCGCACACCAAGAGCAATTGTGACGATGACTCCAATGTCGCACACCAAGAGCAATTGTGACGATGACTCCAATGTCGCACACCAAGAGCAATGGCCACACGACTGCCCTACTCTCCTCTTTATGACCACTCTCCTCTTCCCTTTCACGAGGTCCGAGGGATTTCTGCCCCTGGCCACTCACCTCCAGATTGGTCGGGGGCGAACATCCCATCTGGCTGGGCGGGGCCGCCCTGAGGTAACTCGTCTCTGGATTGGTCGGGGGCGAACATCCCATCTGGCCCTGAGGTGACTCATCTCCGGATTGGTTGGGGGCTTCTGAGGTACTCCTATTTCTCATTGGTTGCGAGGCACACGCATCTCGCTGGCCGGAGTCGACTTCACCCCGCCTATGTCCGTGGCCCCGAACACGTGTGTAATGGCGATGGTGGAGCGAAGGGGGAGATTTCATGTAAAAAGCCTGACTATAAAGAAACCTGCAGCGCACACATGAAATTAACCCATTAGACAGAAGGACGGGACCCTGACTATAAACACATACTTGTCGAAAAAACTGAACTGCGGGGTCTGCTGTCTGTCTGTGTGCAAATGGCTTCCAGATTCGTAACAATACCATCTCCGACTTATTTCCAGTTGCTACTGGAGTTCGGCGGGAGTGTGTACTGGCCCCCACACTTTTCAGTGCTTGTCTGGACTGGATTCTGGGGAGGGTGTTTGAGAGATTAAGCTGCGGTGCATCGTTTAGGAATGTCAAAATCTCTGACCTTTATTTCACAGATGATGCAGTCATCTTTGCGGAGACTTTAGATATCCTTTTGGGGGCCCTCGAGGTGCTGAATGAGGAGTCGGACCGCTGGGATTACGGGTTTCTTGGGTCAAAACTAAGATCCAGGCTTTCAATGACATCTTGGATGCTGCTGTCCTGTCTGTGTCTGTTTGTGATGAGGATGTTGAGGTCGTGGAGAGATTCACTTACCTTGGCAGTGATATTCATGTCTCTGCTGGCTGTGAGTCAGAGGTCAATAGACGTCTGGGTTTGGCCTGGGGAGTCATAGATTCACTGGATCACGGGGTGTGGCGCTGCCGGTACCTGTGCGGGAGGACGAAAGTCCGAGTCTTCAGGTCCTTGGTGCTTCCAGTGTTGTACTACGGATGTGAGACTTGGACTCTGACCAGGGATCTGAGATGCAGACTTAATTCCTTTGGTATTAGCTCTCTTCGGAGAATCCTTGGCTATCGCTGGTCGGACTTTGTGCCCATCGAGCGGTTGCTGAGAGACTCAAATGAGATTTGTTACCTGCATAGTCTGTGAGCGTCAGCTGTGACGATATAGACATGGCGCTCGTTTTCTTGATGCTGATCCTGCAAACCAGATTCTCTCAACGAGGGAGCCTCATGAGTGGAGGAGGCCAATGGGCCGGCCACGTTCCTCGTGGTTGCAGCAGGTTGATTAGCATCTGAAGGAGATGGGGAGGGCCAGGCATCTGCCTGGAGGATGGCCAGATGGAGGCCCCTGGAGTACCGGCAGAAAGTGGCTCCAGTGATGCGCCGTTCCGGCGCATGCTCCCATACCTGACCTGACCTAAACACAAAAATGCATTTCAAGTGAAATTCAGACCTGCAATATAAAGTCCACTCACACTCCCTCACGGCTATATCTTAACTCTAATTCACCTTCTAATTATATTTTTTGTCATCGCTAAGATGGTTCAAGTTTTATTTGCAGCAAAGGGTGAGAAAACCAGACAAATATTGGCGTTTTCACACAGTAGTGAGGCTGGAGGAGTAGTGAGAGTGGGAAAGGGGTGTAGAACACTAAGGTTAAGGCAAGTGGTGAGAGGAAGGAGGGCAAGTAGTGAGAGGACGGAGGGAAAGGAGGGAGGGCAAGTCGTAAGGGGATGGAGGGCAAGTAGTGAGAGGAGGGAGGGTGAGTAGTGAGAGGAGGAAGGGCGAGGAGTGAGAGGAGGGGGAGGGGGAGGGAAAGTCCTAAGGGGATGGAGGGCGAGTAGTGAGAGGAGGGAGGGCGAGTAGTGAGAGGAGGGAGGGCGAGTAGTGAGAGGAGGGAGGGCGAGTAGTGAGAGGGGAGGGGGAGGGCGAGGAGTGAGAGGGGAGGGAGGGCGAGGAGTGAGAGGGAGGGGGGGGAGGAGAGAGAGGGAGGAGGGCGAGGAGTGAGAGGGGGGAGGGCGTGGAGTGAGAGGGGGGAGGGTGAGTAGTGAGACGATGGAGGGCGAGTAGTGAGACGATGGAGGGCGAGTAGTGAGAGGATGGAGGGTGAGTTGTGAGAGGATGGAGGGCGAGTATTGAGAGGATGGAGAAGAGTAGTGAGAGGCTGGACTGCGAGAGTGGAGGGTGAGGGGTGAGAGGAGGAAGGCCGAGGAGTGAGAGGAGGGAGGACGAGGAGTGAGAGGATGGAGGGCGAGGAGTGAGAGGATGGAGGGTGAGGAGTGGGAGGATAGAGGACGAGGAGTGAGAGGATTGAGGGCGAGGAATGACAGGATTGAGGGCGAGGAGTGAGAGGATTGAGGGCGAGGAGTGAGAGGATTGAGGGCGAGGAGTGAGAGGATTGAGGGCGAGGATTGAGAGGATTGAGGGCGAGGCATGAGAGGATTGGGGACGAGGAATGAGAGGATGGAGGGCGAGGAATGAGAGGATTGAGGGCGAGGAATAAGAGGATTGAGGGCGAGGAGTGATAGGCAGGAGGACGAGGAGTGAGGGGAGGGAGAGCGAGGAGTGAGAGGAGGGAGGGGAGGGAGGGCGAGGAGTGAGAGGAGAGAGGGCGCGGAGTGAGAGGAGGGAGGGCAAGGTGTTCGAGGGGGGGAGGAGTGAGAGGATGGAGGGCAAGGAGTGGGAGGATGGAGGGCCAGGAGTGAGAGGATGGAGGGCGAGGAATGAGAGGAGGGAGGGCGAGTAGTGAGAGGAGGGAGGGCGAGTAGTGAGAGGAGGAAGGGCGAGGAGTGAGAGGAGGGGGAGGGGAAGGGCAAGTCCTAAGGGGATGGAGGGCGAGTAGTGAGAGGAGGGAGGGCGAGTAGTGAGAGGAGGGAGCGCGAGTAGTGAGAGGAGGGAGGGCGAGTAGTGAGAGGGGAGGAGGAGGGCGAGGAGTGAGAGGGGGAGGGAGGGCGAGGAGTGAGAGGGAGGAGGGCGAGGAGTGAGAGGGAGGAGGGCGAGGAGTGAGAGGTGGGAGGGCGTGGAGTGAGAGGAGGGAGGGTGTGTAGTGAGACGATGGAGGGCGAGTAGTGAGACGATGGAGGGCGAGTAGTGAGAGGATGGAGGGTGAGTTGTGAGAGGATGGAGGGCGAGTATTGAGAGGATGGAGAAGAGTAGTGAGAGGCTGGACTGCGAGAGTGGAGGGCGAGGGGTGAGAGGAGGAAGGCCGAGGAGTGAGAGGAGGGAGGACGAGGAGTGAGAGGATGGAGGGCGAGGAGTGAGAGGATGGAGGGTGAGGAGTGGGAGGATAGAGGACGAGGAGTGAGAGGATTGAGGGCGAGGAATGACAGGATTGAGGGCGAGGAGTGAGAGGATTGAGGGCGAGGAATAAGAGGGTTGAGGGTGAGGAGTGATAGGAAGGAGGACGAGGAGTGAGGGGAGGGAGAGAGAGGAGTGAGAGGAGGGAGGGCGAGGAGTAAGAGGGGGGAGGGAGGGCGAGGAGTTAGAGGAGGGAGGGCGAGGAGTGAGAGGAGGGAGGGCGAGGAGTGAGAGGAGGGAGGGCGAGGAGTGAGAGGAGGGAGGGAGGAGGGCGAGGAGGGAGGGAGGGCGAGGAGTGAGAGGAGGGAGGGCGAGGACTGAGAGGAGGGAGGGCGAGGTGTTAGAGGGGGGAGGGAGGAGTGAGAGGATGGAGGGCGAGGAGTGAGAGGATGGAGGGTGAGGAGTGAGAGGATGGAGGGCGAGGAGTGAGAGGATGGAGGGCGAGTAGTGAGAATATGGAGGGCGAGTAGTGAGAATATGGAGGGCGAGTCGTGAGAGGATGGAGGGCGAGTAGTGAGAGGATGGTGGGTGAGTTGTGATAGGATGGAGTGTGAGTATTGAGAGGATGGAGGGCGAGGAGTGAGAGGCTTGAGGACGAGGAGTGAGGAGAGGGAGGGCGAGGAGTTAGAGGGGGGAGGCGAGGAGTGATAGGAAGGAGGATGAGGAGTGAGGGGAGGGAGGATGAGGAGTGAGAGGAGGGAGGGTGAGGAGTTAGAGAGGAGAGGCGAGGAGTGAGAGGAGGGAGGTCGAGGACTGAGAGGATGGTGGGTGAGGAGTGAGAGAATGGAGTGGAGTAGTGAGAGGCTGGAGGGCAAGTAGTGAGAGGATGGCGGGCGAGTAGTGAGAGGATGGAGGTCGGGTAGTGAGAGGATGGAGGGCGAGTAGTGAGAGGATGGAGGGCGAGTAGTGAGAGGATGGAGGGCGAGTAGTGAGAGGATGGAGGGCGAGTAGTGAGAAGATGGAGGGTGAGTTGTGAGAGGATGGAGTGTGAATATTGAGAGGATGGACGGCGAGTTGTGAGAGGATGGACTGCGAGGATGGAGGACGAGGCGTGAGAGTTGTGAGGGCGAGGAGTGAGAGGATGGATGGCGAGGAGTGAGAGGATGGAGGGCGAGGAGTGAGATGGAGGACGAGGAGTGAGAGGATTGAGGGCGAGGAATGACAGGATTGAGGGCGAGGAGTGAGAGGATTGAGGGCGAGGAGTGAGAGGATTGAGGGCGAGGAGTGAGAGGATTGAGGGCGAGGAGTGAGAGGATTGAGGGCGAGGAATAAGAGGATTGAGGGCGAGGAGTGATAGGAAGGAGGACGATGTGTGAGGGGAGGGAGAGCGAGGAGTGAGAGGAGGGAGGGCGAGGAGTAAGAGGGGGGAGCGAAGGGCGAGGAGTGGAGGGGGGAGGGCGAGGAGTGAGATGAGGGAGGGCGAGGAGTTAGAGGAGGGGGGCGAGGAGTGAGAGGATGGAGGGCGAGGAGTGAGAGAATGGAGGGCGAGTAGTGAGAATATGGAGGGCGAGTAGCGAGAATATGGAGGGCGAGTCGTGAGAGGATGGAGGGCGAGGAGTTAGAGAATGGTGGGTGAGTATTGCGAGGATGGAGGGCGAGGAGTGAGAGGCTTGAGGACGAGGAGTGAGAGGCTTGAGGACGAGGAGTGAGGAGAGGGAGGGCGAGGAGGGAGGGCGAGGAGTGAGAGGAGGGAGGGCGAGGAGTGATAGGAAGGAGGATGAGGAGTGAGGGGAGGGAGGTTGAGGAGTTAGAGAGGAGAGGCGAGGAGTGAGAGGAGGGAAGGCGAGGACTGAGAGGATGGTGGGCGAGGAGTGAGAGGATTGAGGGCGAGGAGTGAGAGGATGGAGGGCGAGTAGTGAGAGGATGGAGGGCGAGTAGTGAGAGGATGGAGGGCGAGTAGTGAGAGGATGGAGGGCGAGTAGTGAGAGGATGGTGGGTGAGTTGTGAGAGGATGGAGGGCGAGTAGTGAGAGGATGGTGGGTGAGTTGTGAGAGGATGGAGTGTGAATATTAAG
Source organism: Eptatretus burgeri (assembly GCF_056783735.1). NCBI lineage: Eukaryota > Metazoa > Chordata > Myxini > Myxiniformes > Myxinidae > Eptatretus > Eptatretus burgeri. Next base: position 90,370,230 of record NC_140970.1, on the reverse strand, counting down.
AGGATGGAGGGCGAGTCGTGAGAGTATGGAGGGCGAGTTGTGAGAGGATGGAGTGTGAATATTGAGAGGATGGAGGGCGAGTAGTGAGAGGATGGACTGCGAGGATGGAGGACGAGGCGTGAGAGTTGTGAGGGCGAGGAGTGAGAGGATGGATGGCGAGGAGTGAGAGGATGGAGGGCGAGGAGTGAGATGGAGCACGAGGAGTGAGAGGATTGAGGGCGAGGAATGACAGGATTGAGGGCGAGGAGTAAGAGGATTGAGGGCGAGGAGTGAGAGGATTGAGGGCGAGGAGTGAGAGGATTGAGGGCGAGGAGTGAGAGGATTGAGGGCGAGGATTGAGAGGATGGAGGGCGAGGAATGAGAGGATTGGGGACGAGGAATGAGAGGATTGAGGGCGAGGAATGAGAGGATTGAGGGCGAGGAATGAGAGGATTGAGGGCGAGGAGTGATAGGAAGGAGGACGAGGAGTTAGAGTAGGGAGGGCGAGGAGTGAGAGGATGGAGGGTGAGGAGTAAGAGGGGGAGGGGAGGGCGAGGAATGAGGGGAGGGAGGGCGAGGAATGAGGGGAGGGAGGGCGAGGAGTGATAGGAAGGAGGACGAGGAGTTAGAGTAGGGAGGGCGAGGAGTGAGAGGATGGAGGGCGAGGAGTGAGAGGATGGAGGGCGAGGAGTGAGAGGATGGAGGGTGAGGAGTGAGAGGATGGAGGGCGAGTCGTGAGAGGATGGAGGGAGAGTAGTGAGAGGATGGTGGGTGAGTTGTGATAGGATGGAGTGTGAGTATTGAGAGGATGGAGGGCGAGTTGTGAGAGGATGGACTGCGAGGATGGAGGGCGAGATGTGAGAGGATTGAGGGCGAGGAGTGAGAGGATTGAGGAGGAGTGAGGAGAGGGAGGGCAAGGAGGGAGGGCGAGGAGTGAGAAGAGGAGTGAGAAGAGGGAGGGCAAGGATTTAGAGGGGGGAGGCGAGGAGTGAGAGGAGGGAGGGCGAGGAGTGAGGGAGGGAGGGCGAGGAGTGAGGGAGGGAGGGCGAGGAGTGAGGGGAGGGAGGACGAGGAGTGAGGGGAGGGAGGACGACGAGTGAGAGGAGGGAGGGTGAGGAGTTAGAGGGGGAGGCGAGGAGTGAGAGGAGGGAGGGCGAGGAGTGAGAGGATGGAGGGCGAGTAGTGAGAGGATGGAGGCCGAGTAGTGAGAGGATGGAGGGTGAGTTGTGAGAGGATGGACTGCGAAGATGGAGGGCGAGGAGTGAGAGGATGGAGGGCGAGTAGTGGGAGGATGGAGGGGGAGTAGTGAGAGGATGGAGGGTGAGTTGTGAGAGGATGGACTGCGAAGATGGAGGGCGAGGTGTGAGAGTTGGGAGGGCGAGGAGTGAGAGGATGGATGGTGAGGAGTGAGAGGATGGATGGTGAGGAGTGAGAGGATGGAGGGCGAGGAGAGAGAGGATGGAGGGCAAGGAGTGGGAGGATGGAGGGCAAGGAGTGGGTGGATGGAGGGCCAGGAGTGAGAGGATGGAGGGCGAGTAGTGAGAGGATGGAGGCCGAGTAGTGAGAGGATGGAGGGTGAGTTGTGAGAGGATGGACTGCGAAGATGGAGGGCGAGGAGTGAGAGGATGGAGGGCGAGTAGTGGGAGGATGGAGGGCGAGTAGTGAGAGGATGGAGGGTGAGTTGTGAGAGGATGGACTGCGAAGATGGAGGGCGAGGTGTGAGAGTTGGGAGGGCGAGGAGTGAGAGGATGGATGGTGAGGAGTGAGAGGTTGGATGGTGAGGAGTGAGAGGATGGGGGGCGAGGAGTGAGAGGATGGAGAGCAAGGAGTGGGAGGATGGAGGGCAAGGAGTGGGTGGATGGAGGGCCAGGAGTGAGAGGATGGAGGGCGAGGAATGAGAGGATGGAGGGCGAGGAATGAGAGGATGGAGGGCGAGCAATGAGAGGATGGAGGGCGAGGAGTGAGAGGGAGGGCGAGGAGTGAGAGGGAGGTTGAGGAGTGAGAGGATTGAGGGCGAGGAGTGAGAGGATTGAGGGCGAGGAGTGAGAGGATTGAGGGCGAGGTGTGAGAGGATGGACTGCGAGGATGGAGGGCGAGGCGTGAGAGGAGGGAGGATGAGGAGTGAGAGGAGGGAGGGCGAGGAGTGAGAGGATGGAGGGTGAGTTGTGAGAGGATGGAGGGCGAGTAGTGAGAGGATGGAGGGCGAGTAGTGAGAGGATGGAGGCCGAGTAGTGAGAGGATGGAGGGTGAGTTGTGAGAGGATGGACTGCGAAGATGGAGGGCGAGGTGTGAGAGTTGGGAGGGCGAGGAGTGAGAGGATGGATGGTGAGGAGTGAGAGGATGGATGGTGAGGAGTGAGAGGATGGAGGGCGAGGAGTGAGAGGATGGAGGGCAAGGAGTGAGAGGATGGAGGGCAAGGAGTGGGTGGATGGAGGGCCAGGAGTGAGAGGATGGAGGGCGAGGAAAGAGAGGATGGAGGGCGAGGAATGAGAGGATGGAGGGCGAGCAATGAGAGGATGGAGGGCGAGGAGTGAGAGGGAGGGCGAGGAGTGAGAGGGAGGTTGAGGAGTGAGAGGATTGAGGGCGAGGAGTGAGAGGATTGAGGGCGAGGTGTGAGAGGATGGAGGGCGAGGAGTGAGAGGAGGGAGGGCGAGGAGTGAGAGGAGGGAGGGCGAGGAGTGGGAGGATGGAGGGCGAGGAGTGGGAGGATGGAGGGTGAGGAGTGTGAAGATGAAGGGCCAGGAGTGAGAGGATGGAGGGCGAGGAGTGAGAGGATGGAGGACGAGGTGTGAGAGGATGGAGGACGAGGAGTGAGAGGATAGAGGACGAGGAGTGAGAGGATGGAGGGCGAGGAGTGAGAGGAAGAAGGGCGAGGAGTGAGGGGCTGGAGGGCGAGTCGTGAGAGGCTAGAGGACGAGTCGTGAGAGGCTGGAGGGCGAGTTGTGAGAGCATGGAGGGGGAGTAGTGAAAGGATGGAGGGGGAGTAATGGTAAGGGGAACTCAAAGAATGAGTAGTGTGAAGAGGAAGGGGCAGTGGTGTGATAAGGGATGGGGAGGAGAGGGGCATGGGTACAGGGAGGGGATGAGAGGAGTTAGGGTAGGGGGAGGTGAGAGGAGTGTGGATCAGGGGAGGAGAGAGGCGGATGACGGTAGGGGAAGGAGAGAGAGGAGTGAGGGTAGGGGAAGGAGAGAGAGGAGTGAGGATAGGGGAGGGGAGAGAGGAGTGAGGATAGGGGGAGGAATGAGGGTCGGGGAGAAGAGAGAGGAGTGAGTATAGGGGGGAGGAGTGAGGGTAGGGGGAGCAGGGGAGGAGTGAGGATAGGGAAGGAGAGAGAGGAGTTAGGGTAGGGGGAGGAGAGGAGTGAAGGGAGGAGAGGAGTGAGGGTAGGGAGAGGAGAGGAGTGAGGATAGGGGAAGGAGAGGAGAGGAGTGAGGATAGGGGAAAGAGAGGAGAGGAGTGAGGATAGGGGAAGGAGAGGAGTGAGGTTGGGGAAGGAGAGGAGAGGGTGAGGATAGGGGAAGGAGAGGAGAGGAGTCAGGGTCGGGAGAGGAGAAGAGTGAGGGTCGGGAGAGGAGAGGAGTAAGGACCGGGAAAGGAGAGGGGTGAGGGTCGGGAGAGGGAAGAGAGGAGAGGAGTGAGGTTTGGGATATGGAGGAGAGGAGAGGAGTAAGGATAGGGAGAGGGAGAGGAGAGGAATGAGGGTAGTGTGGAAGAAAAAAATAATTATATTCATGTACTCTCAATTATAATTGTTGCTGGTGCTTTATAAATTTAATTTTTATGCTATTGTGGAATCGGCTGTCAGTTATGTTTCCCTTTACCCAATAGTCTTTTGACCTAAATGTTGATAAAAGGAATGTCTTACTATGAAACAAGGTGACCTGGTTGATAACACTGCAACTTTTGCCATGATTATGTCATTCTCTTTCACCCAGTGGACACGTATTGCAGTTGGAGTTATTTTGCCTTATGCTTATCAGTTCCTCCACTCCCACAAAAGCATATAAATGCCAGGAAATGTTATCTTAGTTTAGTGCAAATCATTGGGATGTTTACATCTCAGTGCTTTGTACTCCGTAGTACCGCGAATAAAAGTTATTTGATGAAATGTACTTTTTGTTGTGGACAGTGAATTGCTTGTGAATTGCAAATTGAGAAATAGGAGTTACACCAAGTCGGTTTATAGAACAAATCAGAAAATTCCACAACAGTAGGGAGAGAAGAGGAGAGGAGAGAGGAGGGGAGGAGAGGAGAGGAGTGAGGATGAGGAGAGGAGGGAGGATCGGGGTAGGGGGAGGAGAGGAGTGGAGAGGAGTGATGGTAGGGGGAGCAGAGGAGAGGAGTGAGGATACGGGGAGGAGAGGAGAGGAGAGGAATGAGGGTAGGGGGAGGAGAAGAGGGGAGTGAGGGTAGGGGGAGCAGAGGAGAGGAGTGAGGATACAGGGAGGAGAGGTGAGAATGAGGATAGGGGGAGGAGAGGAGGGGAGTGAGGGTAGGGGGAGCAGAGGAGAGGAGTGAGGGTAGGGGAGGAGAGGAGAGGAGAGGAGTAAGCTTAGGGAAGAGAGAGGAGAGGAGTGAGGGTAGGGAGAGGAGAGGAGTGAGGGGAGGGAGAGGAGAGGAGTGGGGGGAGGGAGAGGAGAGGGGTGAGGATAGGGAGAGGAGAGGAGGGAGGGGAGGAGAGGAGGAAGGGTAGGGAGAGGAGTGAGGCTAGGGGAGGAGAGGAGGGAGGGTATGGAGAGGAGAGGAGTGAGGGTGGGAGAGGAGAGAGGTTAGGGAGAGGAGGGGAGTGAGGGGAGGGGGAGGAGAGGAGAGTAGAGGAGTGAGGAGAGGAGCGAGGGTAGGGGGAGGAGAGGAGTGAGGTTAGTGGGAGAAGACAAGAGGAGAGTGGAAAAGTGACGGTAGGGGGAGCAGAGTAGAGGAGCGAGGGTAGGGGAGGTGAGGTGAGAAGAGGATCAAGGGTAGGGGGAGGTGAAGTGAGAAGAGGAGAGAAGCGAGGGAAGGGTGAGGAGAGCAACAAGGGTAGGGGGAGTAGAGCAGAGTTGAGTTGAGTACAGTAGAGTAGAGTACATGAGAGGAGAGGAGCAAGGTTTGGGGGAGGGGAGGAGAAGAGAAGAGCTTGGATGAGGGTAGGGGGAGGAGAGGAGAGGAGCGAGGATAGGGAGAGGAGAGGAGCGAGGATAGGGAGAGGAGAGGAGCGAGGATAGGGAGAGGAGAGGAGCGAGAAGAGGAGAGGAGCGAGGGTCGGAGGAGAGGAGAGGAGAGGAGCGAGGACAGGGGGAGGAGAGGAAAGGGAGAGGAGCGAGGTGAGGGGAGGATAGCAGAGGAGCTAGGGTCGGGGAGGAGAGGAAAGGAGAAGATAGGAGAGGAGCTAGGTTAAGTGGAGGAGAAGGGTGAGGGTAGGGGGAGGAGAGGAGCAAGGATAGGGGGAGGAGAGGAGAGGGGCGAGGATAGGGGGAGGAGAGAAGAGGAGCGAGGGTACGGAGAGGAGAGGGGAGAGGGAGGAGAGGAGAGGGGAGAGGGAGGAGAGGAGCAAGGGCAGGGGGAGGAGAGGAGTGAGGGCAGGGGGAGGAGAGGAGCGAGGGCAGGGGGAGGAGAGGAGTGAGGGTATGGGGAGGAGAGGAGAGGAGTGAGGGGAGGGGATGGAGAGGAGTGAGGGTAGGGGAAGGAGAGGAGAGGAGTGAGGGTAGGGGAGGAGTGAGGAGAGGGGAAGGAGTGAGGATAGGGGTCGTGACTCCCAGCCGAACTATCCTCCTCGGCTGGAGAGCCGAATCAAGACCGTTGAGGTCCATCTTCTTTTGGGTATTTGTGTGTGCGTGTGTGTGTCCTTGGGCCCCGTCTGTAAGGAGGAATTGTTATGTGCTCTTTGCTGAACATAATTTGCATTGCTTAGTGGGTTTAACTCTGCTCTTTGTGTGTTCCCTTCCCTGCCTATTGTAAATAAATATCCATTTTCTTGCATGTTTCAGCTCGTCCTTGTCCTTTCCTTCATTGGCTCGCCACGGTGCGTGTTGGTGGATTAAAAAGGCCGTTGCTGCCGTCATTGTGCATTGGGACTGACGGGACCTTGGTAACTGTCCGCTCGGGTTACGTACGGGTCGAGCACGGTAACGGCTCGTCCCGTTCGAGCTCCGTCGAGGGTATGAATTCCTCGATAGCTCGCCACGTGGGCCTCTAGGTATTTTGAAGTTTGGCAAATAACCCTGTCCCACGCGGTTGAATTATTGACGATTCACAGTCCTGTAAGGGACCCTTACCTTCGGAGTTATCGGAAAGGTATGATGAAGATTCCGGGTGTTCGGTGGAGCCGACTCCACTGCTCCATGTAGCGGTCGTGCTCGACACTGATACCCGGCCCACAACAATATATATATATATATTTTTATATATATATATATATATATATATATATATATATATATATATATATATTGTTGCGGTTGAGGAAATTCGCAAACCACCATTCAGGTCCCGTAGGTGAGATATCTCTGTAAGTCCATATGTAGTTAGCCCCAAACCCGTTGTTTAGAGGGAATAAATGTGATTCATTCGGGCTGCGACCCTTTAAGATAGCCGTTTTTCTGTTCTATCTTTATTTTGAACCAACCACGTCTCAACCGCCATCACACAACAACCACCAACCGCAACGCCGCTTCACAACAACAACAACAACAACGCCAACAGCCACGACCTTTACCTTCACAACTCGCTCTCGCAAACATCGCAACACCACCATTCCAAGTGTCGCCATGGCCATAAACCACCACAATAAACCCTCTACCACCTGCACCTCTCCTCCTTCTGCCGCCATTCCCGCACCGCTTGTGGGCACCGAGCGTCAGGCTGTCCTGGACTCGTACAGGGCGCGCGCCGAGCAGCGGGTGCAAAAAGCGGCCTATCCGAGGAGAAGTCGGATCAGGAATGATACACGCCCACTTCTGATCCGTCCTATCAGCAAGCGCGGGGCGATTTGGCCCCGCCTCCAGGCACGTCGGAGTAGAATCGATATATGCAAATTCGAGGATCAGGGGAGGTTCACGCCCACTTTTCCTCCGTCCAATGGGCGAGCGTGGCTCCGCCCCCGAGCTCATCCTGATCCAGAAATTTGCATTTGGGTTCTCCTGCCGTACTATAAAGCGCCGAGTGCGGGGCGAATTCAGTCAGTTTTGGGCTCAGGCGAGTTGGAGAAGTGTGGCAGCGGCAGAGTTTTGGGCTCGGGCGAGTTGGAGAAGTGTGGCAGCGGCAGAGAGTTTTTCGGTCAAGGGAGTTGGAGAAGAGTCAAGGCGAGTTGGAGAAGTGTGGCAGCGGCAGAGTGTGGCAGCAGCAGTCAAGAGTCAGTCTGTCGGAGGTCGGAGTCTGTCGGGATTCGGAGTCTGTCGGGGAGCTGCAGAGAGGGGAAGCCGGGAGCGCGGTCGAGGTCGCAGTGGAGTCGCTCGTCGCGGGACCCAAGCAAGCCAGCTATCCTCTTTCCCCAGAGCATCAACAATTCCCCCCTTTCCCCCCCCGCGCTGAGATAGTGCGGAGAGGGGGCCCCGTTCCCACCCCATTCCAAGCAGTGCCAACGAAACCCGTGGAGGAGCGCGGAGTCGGGGCACCGCCGCCACATTTGCGGCTCATCACAAGACGGGTAGGCTCCACCCGGTCTCGCGCCCACAGGCCCCGTCTGTCCCCTTGTCGTTGAGGGTGGCCCTTTTCTTTTGCTTTTGAGTATTTGTGTTGTCGGCGCCGTCCGTAAAGTAAAACTGGGTAAGTGTTGCCGTGTGCTCGCGTAGTCGGTAGTATACCTGCATTGTTGTGTTTCTTTAGTTGGAATTGCTTTTGGTGCATAATTGTTGTAATTGTATGTGTGTGCTTTCCGTGTGCCGCGGAATAAATGTGCCTCATGTTGAACTGTTTTTCCCGTTTCGCTTCGTCTTTTCTTTATTTGAATCTCCATCTTACTTCACGTAAAGGGTTGGTAGTGGGCTAAATATGCCCGATAATTAATCGGAACCGTCGAGGTCGACGATATAACACCGCTCGGTTATCCCGATAGTACGGAACGGGTCGCTTCAGTGGCCCGTGTCCGGAGTCGACCTGCGGTGAGGTGCGATCGCCCGGTCTACCCTCCGTGTGGGTACTTAGGTAGGTCGAATTTGGCGAACAACCCTATCCCACGCGGGGGGCCGATTGGCACGATCGTGGTGAGGCCGAAAGGCCCACCTGTGACTAGTTCCCGGCGTTAGTCCGAGAGGGTCACGACAGAATTGTCCGTCTGGTGGGCGACGTGCCGCGATTCGAGTTACGTGGCCGCTCGCACGCCGGCGGGCACGAATTCGCAACAATATATATATATATATATATATATATATATATATATACATATATATATATACATATATGTATACATATATATATATATATATACATATATATATACATATATATATATATATATACATATATTTATACATATATATACATATATGTATACATATATATATATATACATATATGTATACATATATATATATATATATATACATATATGTATACATGTATATATATATATATATATATACATATATATATATATATATGTATATACATATATGTATACATATATATATATATATATATATATATATATATATATATATATATATATATATATATATATATATATATATGTATATATATATATGTATATATATATATATGTATATATATATATATATATACATATATATATATATATATATATATATATATATATATATATATATATATATATATATTGTTGTGGTTTCCCGCCGTGCCGGCGTGCGAGTGACCGCTTTTAGCTAATCGGAGCCGTGCGCCCACCGGACGTGGCAAACCTAGTCGCAGCTTTCGGATCAACGCCGAAATCCAGCTACGGGTGTGTTTTTAATCACACCGTAAATCAGCCAACTATTCTGTCCGCGCGTGACAGGGTCTGATCGCCGAATTGTCGATCTACCTAAGTATGCGCGCAGACAGAAATGCCGGGGATTTACACCTCAACGGGACCTGCTTGGAAACGAGCCGCTTTAGCAGCTCGCTCCGTTTGCGATTTGCCGAGCGGTGTATATCGCCAAGCCCCGCCGAATCCGATTACTTTATCGGCTATTTAAAAGCCAGCTAATATCCCGAACGCAATACGGCAGCTCAATTGAGGGAAAGGACGCAACGAACAGGTGAACATTCACACAATGATATTTATTTGTACACACGTATGCAATCAAACACGTATGCAATAATATAGTCAATAAAGTAATGCAGGAACGAGCAAGACAAAGAACTACAACCGTTCTATTATTATGTACACAATCACTTAACAGTTCTACTTATGGACAAGGCGCCATGACATTCATACAAAGAAAAACCCCAGGAAAGGAAAGGGCAGAACTGGACCTCGTGGGCCTTTAATAGTTCACGGAGCTGTGGAGACCGCAAGAGCTCCGAGAGGCCGTGCTGGTTACCTGCCACCTTCGTGGTGACTCGCTGGTTGACCCTCGACGTTTCGTCGACACGCAGTTGGCATTGCGCGACTTGCTTGGCCCAGGCCCCGCCGTGCGGCCTGGTGGTTCGGGCCTAGCCGACGATGCCTCAGAGGAACGAACGGGCCTTTGCTCTTTCGAGAGTTGATGCTCTTTTAGGAGCCCACCCGTTCCTCAGCGTTGGCGACCTCTCTCCGGTTTTCTCAACCTTCACGCCTTTCTGCACGGCACGGCAGGCTGGCTGCGCTCCGACGATCCCGACTGCCCTCCACTGGACTCGAACCTTGCCGGACTGCTGGCTTCCTCCGACTCGACGCCAGCTCGACTCCAGACTTCCACTCTCTGCAGCTCCCCGACAGACTGCTTGCTTGGCGTTCAGCGCGCCTTTATATGGGTGTCCATGAGTGAGTTTGATCTCTCACCTCTCACCCCCCGCTGGCTCCGCCCCTTTGCGATTCTGATCCGATCTCTTCGCGAAACGCGGAGAGAGCAGACGTGGGTGAAATCATCAACCACGCGGAAGTTGCAGGAATCATCAGCTGTGGAAAGCGGACGTTGTGGAAATCATCAGCCCCCGCCTCTGTCGGAGGAGATGCCGCTCATCCGTGGGATTCGCCGTGGCTGGCGAAAAGATGGTGGCGTAACGGAGATGAAGGTGAGGCGATGTTGTGGTTGCTTTGTGATGGGGATGGCGTGGTTGTTGAGATAGTGGTTGTGGTTGGCACTGTGGTGGGGATGGCGTGGTTGTTGAGAGGTGATTGTGGTTGTTCAGATGTGGTTGTTCCAAAATAACAATATCAAAAGAATAATGGCTGACTCAAAGATCACAGCCCGGTTACACGAATAATTCCCTTTAGACATCGGTGGGGAAATCTACTCTGAACACACACTTATCGACATAACTGATCTCTGGGAAGCCTGAATGGTGTTCTGTGAATTTCCACAACCGTAACACTACCCCCTCCCCTTTTTACAGACTCGTCCCGAGTCATCGAATTTTCGTGTGCCTTCATGTGTAAGTTCTCCCTTAGTACGATTTACCTTCGGATCCCTGAGTGCGACATTTGGTGTATCCATGTCCCAAAAGTAAATAATCTAGGGGCTGAGTAACTAACTAAACAAACTCACTCATGCAGATGACTTATCTAAATTGCCGGCGCTACGACAAACATGCAGGGGGAGCAACTCATGTACAATTTACCTTAACTTACAAATTTTACACTAAATCATGGCCCAGGACTGATAGACTCTGTGGGGAAAAAAGGCATGGCAAAGTTAAGTCAGTATTTTGAGGGTGAGTGCCCCCGCAGCTGAAGGTCGGATGTCTTCGGGGCCTGTTCAAAAGGCCCCGTTGTCTGTCACTGAACCTTTTTATGTCTTCAGCTGCTGGAGGCAACCCACCCCAACCTGGCATGCCATATGCCATCCCACAGGCCATTTTTCAAGCAGGGAGCCAGGCTTCCCAAATGCAGTCTCTGGCTCATGGACCAAATGCAGGTTTGAACAGGGAATGTGGCCGGCTGCCCAATGCAGTCTTAGGCCTCCCCCTTGAAATGAGCGCAGTGAACACAAAACGGTGCACGGGCTGCTCAATGCAGTCTCCGTGTGCAGCTGCCTGCTGGGCAGTCCCTGCAGAACACTGGATGGGCACTGACGCAAGCAAACACAAAAATGAATGGTGCACGGGCTGCATCAATGTAGTCCCCGTGTGCAGTTAGATGGACGGATGCAAACAAGGTGCACGGGCTGCATCAATGCAGTCCCGTGGTGTAGCTGGATGGATATAAAACACAGTGCACGGGCTGCTCAATGCAGTCCCATGGTGCGGCTGCCCACAGGGCAGTCCCTACAGCTCACGCCATGATCCTGGTGCAGATGGTGATGGATGGAATGGGGCAAATGCAACAACAAGGGCTAGCAGGCATGGGGTCAAGGCAGAGGCAGGCAGACAAGGCATGGCAAAGCAAGGCCGGCACAGGCCGCTGTAGCAAAACACAGGCTGGCAGGTGAAGCTGGCCGGCCTCTTGTCTCGTTCTGGAGGTGTGTGGAGGGAATGCGGTGGTACCGACCGGTCTGAAGGCGGGCTCGGACCTTCCCTACTGTCTCCCTCCCAACCTATCGCCTTTGCCTGTCTCTGTCCATACCCACTCCCTTAATTTGGAAAAACTCAACCAATTTCGCCCCATCTTATTTTTTAAATTTTTTTCTATTTTATTTCCTTTTATAATTTGTCTCCCTAACCCCCATTATTGTCTCTGTCCGGCTAACCTATCGTGTCTCCTAGCCTACTCCCAACCCCTATGTTCCCTTCCTGGAGGGGAATAAGGGAGAGCTAGCGTCCTGTCTTGAGGCCCCAATGAAGCCTCAGAATGGCCTCCTCAGATCTCAACGATCCAACCCAAAGTGGGTCCAGCGGCCTACAACGAGAGTGAAGGGATGGATGGTGCGGAGGGGTACACTTCCCCGATCTACCCTAACATTTATTAACTTTTAACTACCTCGGGGCTTTCCAAAAGCGCCTGTCGCTTAAACTATTGGTTCCACCAACCAAGATTCCCGTCGCCTGTGTTGGTGTGCTTACAAATTTGTGCCTTGCCCTCTAATTTTCCCTTCGTGCCCTTGCACGGTCTCATGACTGGGACGCGTGGCTCCCTTGGCAGGAACTACACTCTGCCGATTCTCCAACTATGGCACCCCCAGGCCCTGCGACTGTCTCCGAGCCTACCAGCTCCCTAAAATTTGGGGAGTGCCCTCCCTGGCTACTCCCCCTCGACGCTCACGTGGCAGGCTGGCGCCACAGGCCCCTTCCCCGGAAGCCCGTGCCCACGACACTACCCACGTGGCTATTGGTGCCACGGGCCCCGCATCATGCGGGCCCACCCGTGCCCACTACGCTATCCCGGCCCCACTTGGGCCCTTGGCCTACCGCGGCCGACTAGCCCGGTGCCCGGGGTACCCACTAAGCGATACTCATCGTTCGCAGCCACGCTCCCAGTCCGTCAACAGGACTCCTGCACCCTTCCAAACGGGTTTCGAGCCTACATTCCTACCAACAGCAAAACGACTTCCATTTTGTCAATTTGACTTACCCACAAACTCACTTTACACTGACCCCGGGGTCCCTTGGGTGGGAATCACTCCTCCCCCCAATCACTCATCGCACCATACATACCACATTCACTCCATACACTCAGGCCCGCTGGCCCTCACTCACTCATCAAGTACCTTTTCAATCCATCGCTCACATCGCTGAGCACTGCCATTCTTCTCACAAAATCCCTCAACTACCTCATGCTCCCTCGTCATCCCTTAAACTAGTAGCACATTCTTTTACTCTACGTAGCTAAGCTACATCCCTTCTACACACTAAAAGTCGGTCAGTGTCCTCAAAATCCCTTTTCCATTCCAAATCTCAACTGACGTTCCCACTAACTAACCATTCCACGGGCCCCATGAGGACTTGTCCCTGCCCCATGAGGCCGGTCTAACTAAGCTAACCCTTCCCCCTAACTAGTTCCGTTCCTGTGCCCAAGCAGGGGGGTCTTCCACCCCTGCCTCAGCTCGTGTACTCGCAGCAAGGCTCTGCGAGCCTTGCGCCTCTGCGAGCCTTGCGCCTCTGCGAGCCTTGCGCCTCTGCGGGAGCTGCTGTTCCAGCTCCTGCTACTCCGGCAAGACGTAACCATGAGGGCGTAAGATCGCCCTTGTAGGGTCTCAGGCGGTCCGTGTGGACGATCTGGGGGAGGGCTCGTGGTCCCATTTTAATTTTTAAGGACCACGTCACTTATTTGCACCAGGACGACCCCCGGACCCTGCCAAGGCGAGGTGAGCTTCGGGCATCTGCCCTTCCTCCTCCGGGGGTTGAAGAACCAAATCTTCGCCCCCGGTGGGTACTCACTCACCTGGCTACGGTCGTCGTACCTGCGCTTCATCTTCATACCCTCCTGTTGGAGCTGGTGGTGAGCGAAGGCATGGATTTTTTTCATGCCTTCCTCCAACCGACGGGCATAGCCCCCCCCCTCGGGGGTCTGTCGGGACGCTCACCACACAGCAAATCGACGGGGGCTCTCAGCTCCCGTCCTTACATTAGCAGCGCCGGACTACAAGCGGTGGCCCCATCTTGGGATGCACGATAAGCCATCAGGAGATAGGGGAGATGTTCGTCCCAGTCCTCCTGATTATCGGCGGTGAAGAGGGCCAATTGTTGGATGAGGGTCCTATTGAACCTCTCCACCATGCCGTCAGATTGTGGTCTCAGGGGCGTTGTTCGGGTTTTGCGAATTTCTAGGAGCCTGCACACCTCTTTTACCAATTCGCTCTCAAAATTTCGCCCCTGATCAATGTGCAACTCCTGCGGAATCCCGTACTGACATGCAAATCCTTCTACGAAGGCCCTTGCCACGACCCCAGCTTTCTGGTTGGGAAGGGCAAAGGCCTCCAGCCATGTGGTGAAATAGTCCATCATCACGAGGGTGTATCGATTACCTTGGCGAGGGGGGGCAGTGGTCCCAAAATGTCCATGGCCACTCGCTCAAGGGGGGCCCCAACCTGATGTAGTTGGAGTGGGGCCCTCATCCTCCGTGCCCGTCCCTTTTTGGCAGTACAGGCGTCGCATGCTCGACACCAGTCCTGTACATCGCGCCCCATGTTAACCCAATAGAACCGCCGGCGGACCCGAGATTTTGTTTTGGTCTTGCCCAAATGGCCGCCGGCGCGGGTACCGTGCACCTGTTTCAAAATTTGGGTTTTAAACCCATCAGGGACTATCACCAGCCAAGAAGTCCTCTCTGAGGGAATCTCCACCCACTTGCGATACAAGATGTTGTCCCTCATTTCAGGGGTCTTCCACTGAGCCCAGTATGCCTTTGTTCGCGCTCCGAATGGGGTGATCTCCTCCCCACTGGGCCTCTTGTTTCTAGGACCCACTTGTACATGGGCCCTATCACGGGGTCTTCCCGCTGGGCCGTGCTCCACGCCAAACCGCCAAATTCCTCCCCTGCGGTTAGTGGAAAAGTTGGGCCTACCACCCGGGCCGCACGGGCTGGGAGTTTCTGGGAAGTGTCTGCCAATTGGTCCCTCTCCTCATGCCTCATGCAATATTTGCAGTTTTCTCCCAGACAGGGGCGTCGAGAGAGCGCATCGGCGTTCTCATGAGCCTTATCGGCTCTATGGACCACACTGAAATCGTACTGCTGCAACTTTTCCAACCACCTTGCAATCTGGCCTTCCGGTTCTTTGAACCGGAAGAGCCATTGCAAGGAGGAATGGTCAGTTCGCACCAAAAATTTCCTCCCGTACAAGTACCGATGGAAATGGCTCACTGCAGACAGCATAGCCAATAGCTCCTTGCGAGTAACGCAATAATTTCGTTCTGGCCTACTCATGGCCCGACTGTAATACGCGATCACTCTATCCACGCCCCCCTATGTCTGAGACAAAACTGCTCCCAATCCTTCCTGGCTTGCATCCATGCCCAGGGTATACATCCCGTCATCGGCGGGGTATGCTAAAATGGGTGTGGATGTCAAACACCCCTTTAATTTGAGGAACGCCTGATGGCATTCCCCTGTCCAATTAAATCTCAACCCCTTCTCCGTTAGCCCGTGAAGGGCCTGGCTATCTCCGCAAAGTTTGCCACAAAGCGCCGGTAGTAGGAGCAAAGTCCCCAAAAAACCCGCACCTGTTTAACATTTATAGGTACGGGCCACTCCTCTACCGCGGTAATTTTCCCTGGGTCGGTTTTCACCCCCTCGCGGCCTATCACATGTCCGAGATAGGCCACCTCTGTCGCGAACAAAGTACACTTCTCCGGGCTCAATTTCAGCCCTGCCTGCCTGAGGCGCCCAAACACCTGGTCTAAATTGGCTCTTACCTGGGGAAATGTTTTAGCGTGTACCAGGACGTCATCCAGGTACACCAGGCATGATTGCCATGGCATGCCACCTAGCACACGCTCCATCAGTCTCTCAAAGGTGGCGGAGGCGTTGCACAAACCGAACGGCATTACAGTGAGCTGATACAGTCCCTTCCCTGTAGAAAATGCCGTTTTCTCCTTCCCCGTCTTATCCATCTCCACCTGCCAATACCCACTCTTGAGGTTCAAAGTTGAGAACCACTTGGAGTCTGAAACGGCGTTGAGGTTATCGTCAATTCTAGGCAGGGGATAGGAGTCTTTGAGTGTCACGTTGTTTAGCTGGCGATAGTTCACGCAGAAACGCGTGGTCCCATCCTTTTTTTTGACCAGCACAACAGGTGACATCCAAGGACTTCCCGAGGGCTCAATGACGCCTGCATTGAGCATCTTTTCTACTTGTTGATCAGCCTCCTCTCTCTTGCTCCAGGGGAGCCGTCGAGCAGGCTGACGGACAGGCCGGGCCCCATCGGTGTGGATCTGATGTTTCACCAGGCCCGTACGTCCAATATCCTCGGGTGACAAGGAGAAGATTTCTATATGTCGGTCGACCAGTTTGTGTAAGGCCTCCCGCTGGGCATCCTCCAAATGTACACTACTCCGATTTACCATCTCGCAAATGGGATCAGGCCAATTCCTACCAAACTCTGGAGACCCCCTCCGGGGCCGTTCTGGCTTGATGTTATCGTCCCTCAGCTCTGCGACATCTACCACTGGGGTGCAAATCTGCAATAGTGCGTGGTTCCGTGTTGACATTTATTACCCGAACGGGCACGATAGGCCCGTCGGTGTTTACTAGGGTGCGGCCCACGACTAAACCCGGGGTTGATTGCTCCGCCATAGTTTGGCCAGGCTGCAGGAGCCCTGCCAGGTTGGGTGTGCCCGCCACCGGGCCGGGACCACTGCCTCTGCACCCGGGGGAATGACCACGTAGTCGGGAGCCTCCAGCTCTACCCCCTCATCCGTGCCCATGCCCCCCAATGGCAATTCCTCACCACCCAACTGCATGACTCCTCGGCCTAAGTCGATTTTGCACCCACCGGCGGCCAGCCCATCCAACCCTATTAGACATGGGTCGCACACCTTCGCCACCCAAACCTCTATTTTTCTTTTAAATGTGCCCAATTTAAAAGTCACGAAACCACGCCCTATGATGGGGGCCGTTGCCCCGGTAGCTAGCTGCAAACTATGTTTTTGCAGACGGTGGATCTCATCCCACCCATCCACACTAGATTCAAGGACCATAGGGCTGATGATCGTGGCGCTTGATCCTGTGTCCACAACGGCGTCTACCCCTACGCCGGCAATTTTGCACCGAGTTCTCAAACTACCATTGCCAATTTGGCCACAATTGATGACCTGTCGCAGCTCTGAGGGCTCTTCTCCATCTGGATCTGCCGAACACGGCCCTGCATGTTCGGCACTTTTTAGTTTCCCTGGGACTGGTGGGGGGGGTGATGTCTGGGCCTGACTATTCCGGCTGCTCGGGGCGGAGTTGGTGATCTGGGGGGCCGTGGCTTTTCCCTGCGCGGGGCGTTACACTCCCGCTGCAGGTGGTCCCTCCCCCCACAGTTATAACACCTTCCCCGGTAAGGTGCGTGCCTCCGGTAGCTCGAATTATACCCCCTCTCATTCCGAATTGGGGTACCCCCTGATGGCCCATTTCCCACCCCTCTTGGGCCCGACCTCTTCGGCCTAGATCTCGTCAACCGACGGTTGATCATGCCCTGGACCGTCTTCTCCCACTGCGCCTGGTCGCCAAGGGTAGCCCCGGCTCCCAGCGCAGCGTCATTCACGGGGCCCACCTGCCGGATTGCCACTGCCTGTCGCCCGGCCCCTCCAGTCGGCAACCTTGATGCCTCCCAACGGGCTGCAGTGTCAGCCGCCTTCTGGAGGTTCTCCGGGCGCCATGTGGTCAGTATTGACCCGGCATTGGTGCCCGCAAGCGCCCGGACAAAATGGTCCAGGGCGAGCTCCCCCCGGTACTCCGGCGCCATATTCGCGTGTGCGATCCCCACTGCGCGGCGAATATCATGCGCCAATTCTCCCATCGTCTCATGGGAGCATCGTTTGCGCCCACTGAGCTGAGCCATAACAAGCTCGCTCTGCTGTTCCATCCCAAACCGGTTATTTAGGGCCGAATAGAGGTCCTCTAGTGTCGCTCCTTCTCAAGGTATCGTGGTCAAGACCTCTGATGCCGCACCGTACAGTGCTGCCGTGAGTTGTGCCACGCCCTGCGCATCTTCCCAGCCATTGCCCCTGGCCATGCAGTGAAACTGGGCCAAATACGCCCTCAGATCCGTTTTGCCATTGTACGGAGGCAGTGGCACCTTCTGGCCTTTTGGGGTCTGAACCCCACCTCCCAGTCCTGAGGGACACATGGAGGGACAGACCCCCCATATTCCAATGGTGCCCCACCCCCACAGGGCCCGAGCCATTTGCCCGAGGAATTTACTACCCCTGTCTGTGTCGGTGCACACTCTGCACCGTCCTGCTTACTCCCCCATGCCATCAGACTCGCATTCTGCATACTCGCAGGAACAGTCATACTGGGGGCCCGCATTAGGCCAAGAGACCCCGCGGCCTCTGCCCCCCCCCAAACTCGGCATGCACAACCCTGCGTCGTGCAACCCTCTTACCTCGCTTAGTGACACCGGCCCCACCTGGTTACGATCTGCCTCGAGGGAGCGTATTCTCTCCCCCTGTCCCCTAAGGAGGCCACTCTGCTTCTCACACCGGGTCTCAACACATTTTACCACCTCCTCCCTCATATCACTTATCAGGTCAGGTATGGGAGCATCTGCCAGAACAGCGCGTCGCTGCATTCACTTTCCGCCGGTACTCCAGGGGCCTCCGTCTGGCCTTCCCCCAGGCAGATGCCAGGCCCATCCCCATCTCCTTGAGATGCTGGTCAACCTGCTGCAACCACGAGGCATGTGGTCGGCCCATTGGCCTCCTCCACTCACGAGACTCCCTCGCTGAGAGAATCTGGTGAGCAGGATCAGCGTCAGGAAAACGAGCCACATGTCCATACAGCCGCAACTGACGCTCACGGACCATGCAGGTAACAAATCTCATCCGAGTCTCTCTCAGCAACCGCTCGTTGGACACAAAATCTGACCAGCAATAGCCAAGGATTCTCCGAAGAGACCTGGTACCAAAGGAATTCAGTCTCCGTCTCAGATCCTTGGTCAGAGTCCAAGTCTCGCATCCATAGAGCAAGACGGGAAGCACCAAGGACCTGAAGACTCGGACTTTCGTCCTCCCGCACAGGTACCAGCAGCGCCACACCCCATGATCCAGTGAATTCATCACTCCCCAGGCCCGACCCAGACGTCTATTGACCTCTGACTCACAGCCAGCAGAGACATGAATATCACTGCCAAGGTAAGTGAATCTCTCCACGATCTCAACATCCTCACCACAAACAGACACAGACAGGACAGCAGCATCCAAGATGTCATTGAAAGCCTGGATCTTAGTTTTGACCCAAGAAACCCGTAATCCCAGCGGCTCCGACTCCTCATTCAGCACCTCGAGGGCCCCCAAAAGGATATCTAAAGTCTCCGCAAAGATGACTGCATCATCTACGAAATCAAGGTCCGAGATCTTGACATTCCCAAACGATGCACCGCAGCTTGATCTTTCCGACATCCTCCCTAAAATCCTGTCCATACAAGTGCTGAAAAGTGTGGGGGCCAGTACACACCCCTGACAAACTCCAGTAACAACTGGAAATAGGTCAGAGATGGTACCACCACACTTCACAGCACTCTCAGTACCAGAGTAGAGTTCAGACATCAGATCGATCAGTTTTGGTGGCACCCCACGAAGACCAAGAATCCTCCAGAGGGCATCCTGATTCACTGAATCGAACGCTTTACAGAGATCAACATAGGCTGCAAGCAGCCCCTGCCGAAACTCTCGTCTGCGTTCGGTGAGGACACGAAGAGCAAGGATACGGTCAATCGTTGACCTCTTTGGTGTAAAGCCTGACTGCTCTCGACGCTGGTGCTCAAGCAGATGGTGCGAACCCTATCAAGAATTATCCGAGCAAAGACCTTGCCCGGCACTGAGAGCAGCGTCACCCCTCGGTCATTGTTGCAGTCTTGGCGATCACCCTTCCCTTTCCAGAGAGGGACAACAAGGCCCCTCTTCCAATCAGTTGGGATGATGCCTGTGTTCCAGGCAGAGCACAAAACTGCATGCAACGACACGAGTGCAGCATTTCCACCAGCCTTGAGAAGTTCAGCATGGATGCCACAGATCCCTGGAGCTTTACCCCGTTTCAACCCGTTCACCACAGCCCGTGTTTCCACAAGCGAAGGTGGACCACAGTTGATTGGAGGGTCAGCAACAGGGATTGTAACACCCTTGACGTCCAACTCAACAGCTGGGGGATCAGCCTGGTACAACCGCTCAAAGTAACCGGCCCAGCGGGCCTTCACTTGAGACTCCTCTGTCAAGAGCCTACCACTCTCTGTTCTAACTGCAGTGTTCCGAGGGATGGGCTTGGCTGAACGCAATGCGCGAATTCCCCTGTAAGCGGGACGAGAATCACCTGTCCACAGGTGATGCTCTACCCCCTCACAGATTCCTCGCACATAGGCCTCCTTGTCCACCCTTAGTGCACGTACAGTTTTACGCCTCAGCTCCCTGAACAGCTCAGCTCTGCCATTCAGCCTGGCCCTGCGACTCTGGTCAATGGTATCCAGTGTCCCTTGAGAGAGAAAATTCTTCTTTGCCCTGCGGTGATTTCCAAGACATCCACCGCAACCTCAAGGACGGTGGTCTTGAAGGCACTCCACAACTCTTCAGGACCCCCCAAAGCACCCAGACACCCCAAATGTTCACTCAGCCTGTTCGCAAACTCCTCAGCTACTCTAATATCCCTTATCTCCCCTTCATTTGTGCCTGCTCTTCCTTCACTCTATTTAATTCTTCCCTCTCCTGCTCCATTCCCTCTTGTGTCTCTGACGATATCTTTCCAATCTCCTCCTTTACCTGCTCTATTCCCTTTCGCGTCTCTGCTAATTCTTCCTCTGTCTTTTTAAACTGTTCCCTCGTCTCGCCCTCGTGTTCGTCTAAAAGTACTCCCATTTTCTGCGTCTCTGTCTCGGCCTTCGGTCCCATCTCCTTAACCATCTCCGTCATCTATTCATGTCTCGTTTTACACTCCTTTACGGCCTCCAATTGCTTTTTCGTTCCCCGCTGGCTTTCTTTTAATTTTTCTGTCACCATCGTGTTCTTTTTTATTTCCTCCTTTCGTTGATCTTGTCCTTCTTGTACTTTTTCCATCCCCTGTGCAACCGTCACCATTTTTTCCGTCACGTCTTCCTTGCCCGCCTTCACCGCGGACCACACCTCTTTTACATTCCCTTTCAATTATTTCACCTCATTTCGTATCATGTCGATATCTTCTGCCATTTTGCCTTTCACCTCGTCCAAGCTTCCCTGCAAGCCTAACCCCATGCTCTGCATCTCCTCCCGCAGCGTTTGCATATTTTTATCCATGTTGTTTTTCATTTCGTTGCTCGCTTCGAGTGCATTTTCTTTCATTTCGTTTTTCATTTCATTTTTCATTTGCTGCGCACTTGTATCCATTTTGTTATTCATTGCCTGCATCATCTGCATCAATTGTTTGATGTCCGATGACTCTAGCCGGACCGATCCGCCATTATCGGTCGCGGTTTCGCTGGGGACCGGGGAGGGATTTTGACGGAGGAGGGGAGGGGGGGTGTCATACACCGCGGCCCCTGCCGCTGCGCCCATTTCGGACTCGAGGTTTGGTTGTGGGGGGTGTTCAACCTGCATGGGAATGTCCTGCACGGTCATTTCGTCCTGAGCCATGGATTCTATCATCTCCAATTCCATATCTAATCCCTCCTGCCCCTGTTCGCCTTGAACTGCCATCTTGCGTATCGGTAATAATTAATTTGAAAGCTCGTAATTTGATGGAACCGGAGGGTCGCCTCACACACCCTTGATCCGGTTCCGTTAATTTGGTTGGAGGCGGGAGAGTTTGTATCCCACTCCTAGACAACAGTGTTATGGTTTCCCGTCGTGCGAGCGACCGCTTTTAGCTAATCGCAGCCACGCGCCCACCCGACGTGGCAAACCTTGTCGCAGCTTTCGGATCAACGCCAAAATCCAGCTACGGGTGTGTTTTTAATCATACCATAAATCAGCCAACTATTCTGTCCCCGCGCGACAGGGTCCGATTGCCGAATTGTCGAATTACCTAAGTATGCACGCAGACAGAAATGCCGGGGATTTACACCTCAATGGGACCTGCTTGGAAACGAGCCGCTTAAGTAGCTCGCTCCGTTTGCGATTTGCCGAGCGGTGTATATCGCCAAGCCCCGCCGGATCCGGTTACTTAATCGGCTATTTAAAAGCCAGCTAATATCCCGAACGCAATACGGCAGCTTAATTGAGGGAAAGGACGCAACGAACAGGTGAACATTTACACAATGACATTTATTTGTACACACGTAAGCAGTCACACACATATGCAATCAAACACGTATGCAATCATGTAGTCAATAAAGTAATGCAGGAACGAGCAAGACAACATCAAGGATGGCAACATCAAGGACGGTGGTCTTCAAGGCACTCCACAACTCTTCAGGTCCCCCCAAAGCACCCAGACCCCCCAAATGTCCACTCAGCCTGTTCGCAAACTCAGCTACCCTCTCATCCTTGAGCTTGCCAACATCCATCCTCGGCTGAGATGGTATCATTCTCCCGGATTTAAGGTGCAGCTTTAGAGTTGCTACAGCAAGCCGGTGGTCAGTATTGAGGAATTGAGCACTCCAGTGGACCCTGCAGTTCTGGATCATGCTCCAGCGACCATCAATGAGGACATGGTCAATCTCCTTTGCCACACCGCCAGCGTTTGAATACCAAGTTGAGCGATGAGCTTGTGGGCGCTGAAACCATGAACCAGCCACCCTAAGTCCATGACTTCTTGCAAAGTCAAGGAACTTAATGCTATTCTGGTTCATAGTTCCTGACCCATGGGGACCAACACATGTCTCATAACCGTCCCTATCAGTTCCAGTCGATGCATTGAAATCCCCCAAGACGAGAAGTGTATCTCGTCTGGGGCACTGATCAACCACAGACTTGAGCGTGGCATAGAATGCATCCTTAATGGTGAGATCACTCGCCTCAGTCGGAGCATAAACAGAGACCAGCAAAATGATACCAAAGGAGTGACGAATCCTTCATCTCATAATACACTCGTTGACCGGTGTTACCTCAATTATCATTGGGGTCAGCTTATTGGACACAGCTACAGCAACTCCTTGAGTCTGGTAACCATCAGAGCGACCAGGCCAATAGTAGGTGTAATCACCCACCATCATCTCGCCGCAATCCGGTGTCCGAACCTCAGAGAGTGCTGCAATACCGATGTCCAAATGCTTGAGCTCAGATGATAACAGAGACAGGTGATCATCCTGTCTTTGGGATAGGACATTCCAGGCACCCACCCGAAGGGACCGCCTCAGGTTAACCCAAGGAGACCGCTTTTGGAGGACGACACCTCAGCACCACTCCGACAGACTCTCCTGCAATCTGACCCAGGAATGTTACCCGTGGTTTCCCTCCTATCATCAAAGATTGGGGGTCCCAAAGACTTTGCCCCAATCCCATCATCCGGTGAGCTGCCCTGCGAAGGGAAGCTGCACAGGAGGTATTCCCACGGAGTGGGTTTTCAGATTTTTTTGCGTTTTTGTGTTTTGCAGAATGAAGGGTTTAACGGTGGCCGGAGTGCAAATCCTGCCACCAACCTCCGAATAAAAAAGTAACCCATCTGCAGGAGGACGTTCGCAGACACAGTTGGGCTGGAGGAGCTTGGATTAAAAAGATGCCAATGAAAATGTTTTGCAGTTTAAAATACGAAGACAAATGTTTAACATAAAATTAATTGCCCTTCGTTGAAGGGAAAAATAAAACAGTGACCTTGAACACATTTGTCTTGTTCCTGGCATTATCAAATAAGCTCCAAAGGGTCAAACAGCTGTTCTTGGATCCTGGCTTATTTGTCCAATCTAACCAATGTAATAACAATCCCCTCCTTTGGGTGGGACCGTTCAATAAGTAGTCGCAGTGTTTAATAAATAATGTGAGCAGGGCAAACTGGTGGAGGATGATCGAACACACAGTGGCACGTTATGTAGAGTCTTCATGATTCATATCGAATCAGCAATGGGAGCTTTATACCCTGGACGTGTACAGTTCAAGCAAACGAGGTTGTAACAGTGGAGTGGAGGACAATAGACACGATCACGTGATTGTAGTTCAAGCCTGAAGGCACCATCGCACCTGGCCTTCAAACAGGACCTCAGAGGCCCCACCCCCATTAAACCGCATCATTTCAATGGCACTGCTCACAGTTGTCCGTTTATACTTTTCAGGCTTGAATTATTGACATTCCTTTAAACATCAAAGTCATGTTCCCAAAGAACACATAATTGTGTGAAAATATGTGATTTAATTTCGCAGATTCGGGATTTGGAGCTTATGGGGAGTATCAAGTTAAACTTTTTTGTTGTTGTTGGGTCAAATAATTCGTCAATATTTAGAGGTTAGTGGATGCAGTGAATGTGATGGCTGCAGAAAATATTTTGACTGCAGTAAATGTGGTGGTTGCAGTAAAAGTGGTGGTTGCAGTAAATATGGTGGTTACAGTAAAAGTGGTGGTTGCAGTAAATATGGTGGTTACAGTAAATGTAGTGGTTGCAGTAAATATGGTGGTTACAGTAAAAGTGGTGGTTGCAGTAAATATGGTGGTTACAGTAAATGTGGTGGTTGCAGTAAAAGTGGTGGTTGCAGTAAATGTGGTGGTTGCAGTAAAAGTGTTGGTCGCAGTAAATGTGGTGGTTGCAGTAAAAGTGTTGGTCGCAGTAAATGACAAAATAAACCTTTGGACAGGTACAGAGCAAAACGAGGCAAAAACCAGTGTTGGAGTCGCATGCTCTGATTTTGTTATAAACAGTAGAAACGCGTTTTAAAAATCTCTTTTGGTTCAACTAGCGACTCGGAGCAAGGCGGTTGGGCGGGGGGGGGGAGAAGCCCCGGAAGTTGTCGGCCCGACTTCCGGTCGGGGCAGCCCGTCCGTCTCGAATGGACTTTGTATAGCGAGGTACGCCATGTTAGCCGATGCCGGTAATCCGCACCCATCTGCGCATTACGCTTCACCATCCGTGCAGGAAAGTGGCCCGAGACGCTAGCGGGGAGTTGTGCGAATCCTTCACCGCCTGTATGTCTGATCCTCGCAGGTGTTTTCAGGAGAAAAAAAAAAGCAACAAAAAACTTCGGGGAAGCGAAGCTGAGGGCCCAAGACGCGCCGAGGCGCCCGCTCTGCGCCTCGCCTTTCCTCTTCCTCTCCGTTCGCGACTGCCATGAGTTTGCCCAAAGGCAGGTCGCCGCCCGCGTCTCAAGTGCGAGCCGGCATCTCACAGGCGTATCCTTACCGCGTCGGGAGGGACTGGGTACCGGGCCTGGCCGGCGTGGCACGCATGCTGATGGCGCCGGGTTTTTGCCACGCCGCCCTTCCCGGCCCGGCCCAGTTTGACCGGGAAATCCAGATTTAGCTCCTTCGTTTCTATTCCTGTTCCTCAGGTTGTGCTTTCTCCGCTGTCTTGTCTGTCCGTGCCTGTCCTCGTCTGTACGTGAGTTTGTATTTTTATTCAATTTTAATTTTTTTAATAATAAAAATTTACTCCGGGCGCGGCTTGTTGGGGATGACTTTCAGCACGGGGTGGAGATGGTGGGGGAATGTTGCAAGGCAGTGGGGGGGGGGGTGTCTGAGTGTGGGTCACGTTGGGATTTTAATGGGTGGGTTCATTTCAGGTTAATGCGGATAGTTGTGATGGTTGGGCGGAGGTTGTCCATCGACGTTAAAAAACGCTTGACTCGAGTCATTTAAAAATTAAAGACGAGCGACTGTTTGCCGATACCGAGGCTGATGACGTGTTCTGAAACGAACGTTGACGAGTAGACACGTGTCATGGTCGAGGGTGGGGGGGGTGCATGGCAGCTCTTGCAGAATTTTGGAGGAAAGTTGGGGGGGGTTAAATTAAATAATATGGTGGTACGAGTGTGTCGAGGAGGGGGTGAACAAGTTTCCTCGGAGTCAAACAAACGGGGTAGTTTGAGGTTGCAGAGGGGTCAGAGTTTGGGGAGGGGTCAGGTCAGACTACATCTGATGGGTGGGGGGGGTGGAGGGCATGGCCATGGGTGCAAGTTACGTAACGTTCGCTCTGCCCTGCTCTGTTTGTTCAACAGTTTGCTTGTGAGGCCTGTGCAGTCACAAGAGCATGGACTGCCTGCCTGCTCTGCTGACTCGCTCTTGCTCTGCCCGAAAATAGCACCGCACCGTCGGAATTGATTATTGGACAACTCGGTCGGGTGGTCAACGTATCAGGTGCCCGTGTGTTTTGTCCAATGTAACAGGCCCATGTTCAGAGGGTGTTCATCTCTCCGTCTCTGTCGTCTCTCTTGTTTTTGGCCACAAGTGGATGGAAAATGAGGATACATTTTATTAACCGTGTGAATCGTATCAGCTGAAGATGTACTCGTCTTGCTTCGTTGTTCCAGTGTTTGTGAACCCAGGTGTTATTGATTTTGCTGGGCCGTCGTGTTTCCTTCAAGGTATACTCATTGTAGAAAAGGTACTATTTCCCAGAGATTGTAATGCGGAAGGATCGATGGTGGAGTGGGTAAGACCTTGTTGCGCCACCCCCTCACTGGTGCAGATGCGAGTTTTGTGGATGCTCGGTTACCTGGCGGCGTAGAGAGGACATTGCGGGGTCTCCTTGTCCGTAAAGGTGCTCCAATGCCCCCCCCCCCAAAAAAAAAGCCTTGCCAAAAATTATTGGGTCTATTACGACCATTAGAATCTACGAAAATTTTATCATCTTTTTTTTCTTCTTCACAATTTGTGAACATGACAATTATGTCACAAGTGTAATTGGTGTGAATTGTTTTATTTTGAGGTACACAAATAAAATGCTGTACAATGCTTAGAATTGGCAAAGCAATGTTCTGGAAACTATTACACAATTCGTGCTTGAAGTACCATCTGATCTGTCAGGCGTACGAAGGTTCGTGCTGTCTGACTTGGGACGTGGTGATATTTCGCGATTCTTAGCCATGAACCGGACTCTAATTCATTGAAGAGGTAGGTTGTTAGGCTTGGGGCAAGGACCTTGGGGCACTGCACTGCAGACACTGATACATTAATTTGTCATACAGTTTGCTAACTGATGGGCCTGGGCTTGCAGTTTGCACGGGGCGGGGAGAGGAGGGGTTGTGCTTGTTTCAGTGATGCAGGTGAGGTCATTCCCCCCTTTTATGGGACAAGTCTTGTTCGATGTGAAGGTGATCAATGCGAATCAAGCAGACCTCAACATCTGTCTCTTCTACTACTTCCTTAATTGCCTCAATTATTCCCACCTTGTAGGTTTGGCTGAAGAAATCTTTTTGAGCTCTCTTCCATGAACTAGCTGGCTATGGCTGTCGTTTGAGCGTGGTAAGAATTTGTGCAGGTTGCTGGCGATAAGCCGCCAACTCTTCGGGAAAGTTACTGCAGCATCTTCAACGTCTCACTAATGCTCGCAAACGAGGCATCCGGCTTTATGGTCATCCTAGCGACGAAGCACTTTTCATGCAACACTCTGCCAGTGAAGCACCAATCGGATGATTTATCGTCAGATTGATAATCAAGTCCAGATTAGACCACTCAAAGATGAATGTTCTATCACTGCAATGTGCTGTTGGACTCAGACCTCACCCTCTGTACGAGGAGATAAAATACCAAATTTATAATTGTCTAAACGATGCTTTAAATTTTGTCTCATGTGCACATTAATCCAAGGCTGTTGAAGGAGTTTGTACATAAATCATGTAGATGGCAAAGACGTCGGTCATCAGTTTATTTTATTTTTTTCCATGCATTTGCAAGGACATTATTGGACAACGGACAATAACGTGTAATCAATGGGGTTTAAACCCTGCATCACCAGCCAGAGGTTCTGATGAGAACACCAAAAGGCCAGCTTGAAGATAATTGTTGTATCAATTAACTCTGTATCATAAGACAATGCCAATCAGATATGGCTATAGTACCCTCGGTCATCAGAATGCTGCTTGATAAGTGCAACATTTCAAAAGGTTTGTCTGCCAGCGAAACCGAATGAAAAAATAATCATCCGATCTCGTGTTTCTTCCATTAGTTTATAAACGTCTTTACGGTGCCAGTGCAAGCCTGGTTCGGTTTTCTCAGAGGAACGTGGCAACAGGTAACCTTCAAAATGCTTTTCTCCAGCTCCTGATCCTTAATTGATTAATTGGTTTCATATCTACCTTAATATTCATACGTCATTTGTTCCATGCCTAAGTTTTGTCCATGTTTTACACTTTAGGCTACTGTGCTTGCTTGTAATTAGTGCTGGAAGGTGGCGTGGAGGTGCCTGCGTCCGATTTATTAGTGACAGCTTATTTAATCCCCGGTTACACTCTTTGTATGCATGATTAATAGGGCTGTGATGTTTGATTTGTAATGCTGCAGTGTAATGTATCGGCAGATGTAACCTCTTGCAAGAATTTGTTCGTTGTATGCCTGGGTGGTTTGTTGCATCAAAATCTTGGTCCTTTGCAAAAAGATGATGCTGTTGTGCCAAATATGCATAATCTGCCATGAAGCGATACCAAAGGGAATACCTTGTTAAGTTCTGTCCTTCTGAAGGCCATTGGTGTTTCTGTTTTTCAGGGATTTTTTTATATTTTTCTTTTGACATTTCATCAAGTTAAGCTTCACCTCCTTTAAGTATTTGCTCAACACAAAGGTGTGCCTTTTAAGTCGTGCAGGGCACCTTGGAAATACGAGCGCTCACCTTTGAGCTTTGAATCTCGACTCGGCTATAAACTGTCAAAACGTCAATGTGTTTGTGCAATCCATGAGGTGGACATTAAGCCGGATGTCCCATCACCTGTTGGCCAGAACTTATTGGTGGATGCTAAATATTTCAGGGTGTCTTTTGCAAAGACAGGTAAGTCATTGCCAACACCCTGAAAAATATTGCAAGTTCCTGCCTCGATCAAGTTCAGTCAGGCTTGACCAGCTGGTTCATGAAAGACTTGGGCCAAAAAAGGTTTCCTGAACGGCCCCATAAAGTGGAAATATTTGCAGCTGTGAAAGAAGTAGTAGATGTACACAAGTAATTTATGGCCTTTGGGGGGGTTTATATTTAAAAAAATTTTTTTGTAAGTTGAGCTGAAACATTTACCAACCTGAAAAAAATGCTACATATATATATATATATATATATATATATATATATATATATATATATATATATATATATATATATATATATAGTTACTAATCTGGAAGCCTTTTGCACATAGACAGCAGTCCCCGTAGCTTAGTTATTTCGATAAGTATGTGTTTATAGTTGGAATCCCTCCTGTCTAATGGGAATTCCGTGTGTGCGCTGTTATTTTTTTTTAGTTAGGTTTTTTTTTTTACATCTACAACAACAGCGACACCGACCCGCACTCAACCCGGTCGCCATTGCCCACGTGTTTTTTGGCTGAGGGCCTGGGCGGAGCCTCCGTCGCTTCGGATCGAGGCTCCGCTCCAAAGAAGGGCATAGAGCATTTCCTCCAGCCAATGAGTGAGGGGTGAGCATCACATGCGTGCCCCAGCCAATCAGGGGGGCTGACTACCTCAGGGGCGGCCCCGCCTATCCAGAGGGAGCGTTCGGCCCGACGAATGAAGGGCGGCCGCAAGTCGCCCGACAACCCCTCGTCCAATCCGGAGGCAAGTTCCTCAGAGCGGTGCCCTCGACCCGCGGGGGAGGGGGAGGATAAGAGGAAGTGGCGAGCCATGGATAAAAAGCAAGCAAGGTTCGCCTCGTCGTAAAGGAGAAAGAGAGGAAGCCTCGTCTTGCCTGCTGGCGTTCTCATCTGGTCCGAAAAGCATTTTGAAGGTTACGCTGGCTGGCGTCCGTGGCGCTGTACTTGGTCCCTGGTGCTTGGTGCTGCGTTGTTGGCGGTGGGGTCGAGTCCTGCCACCGGACAAGCTCGAGCAGACTGCACGAGGCGGGAAGGTGCAAATACAGGCCACGGCCACCGTGTGTGTGTGTGTGTGTGTGTGTGTGTGTGTGTGTGTGTGTGTGTGTGTGTGTGTGTGTGTGTGCGTGTGTGTGTGTGTGTGTGTGTGTGTGTGTGTGTGTGTGTGTGTCGCCAGTCTGTATAAGTAGAAACTGTTGAGTGTTTTTCATGATACATGGTTTGCATTTCTTTTATATGGATAACTGTGCTCTTTGTGTGCTTCAACTCCCCGATTATTGTTTTAAATAAACCCCCTGTTAAATGTACCAGCTCGTTTTCTGTGCTTTCTCCCATTGGCCAAGCATGGTGTGTATTGAGAATTAGTGAGGCCGTTCGTGCCGTAAATTGTTCATTTGGACCGACGGATCTTGGTAATCCCCGCTCGGTTTACACCCGGATCGGGCTCGATAAACGGTCCGTTCCGCCCGAGGTACGTCGAGGGTGTGGTTTTCCCCGGTAGTTGGACGACGTGGGTACTTTGGTATATTGAAGTCAGGCAATTAACCCCACCCCACGCCGTCAAAATATTGGCGACCACGGTCCGCTAAGCCTAAGGGACCCGTGACCTTTGGACTTATCCGAGAGTCACGACCTAAATTCCGGGTGTTCGGTGGGAGACGACACCATTGCTCCACCTAGTGGTTGTTTATCGCCACCGAACCCCGGCCCACAACATTAGTTTTTCTTGGAGAGCCAATGTACGATTTTGCCACAATTTATGAACTACAAAACGAGTATTTAGTTGGCATCACCAAAACGTCAAATTATGCTTTTTCAGTTTTTGATTTATCATATACTAGCGAGGTACGGATGCTCTGCAAACTGATAGTGAGGGACCCTTCTTCGCTCTGCACGGGTGGAAGCCCAAAATCTCAAAAAAAAGTGCTTTGAGAAATTTTATGAAAACTCTCACCTACTTTTATGAAAACTGCAGGGATCCCAAAAGCTGCACAGAGAATTTGGTGGGGCGGGGCCCAAAACTGTGGGGGGTAGTACTCTAAAATCAATGTACCTTTACTGATGAATCTGATAACGATGACATAGTTTACCGAAGCAGTGAATGTTTCCACTTTCGGTAAATGGCGAAACTGCTAATGCCGAACTCGTGAATGAGTTTACATGCGGAGAGAGAGCAGTTTTGTCCGGGTGGAATCTCAAAATCATAATTGCAATGAAAAACTAGAGGGGGAGCACTCGGTAGAGTGCAAAACCTCTGCCGCCAATACTGCTAGGTCACTCAAGTGAACCTGATATCCTATTCATTCAATTTGACGTCAACAGTGCTCACAGAGTTATAGTTTGCAACTTTCCCTTTTACTTTTAACTTTTACATACTCAATTAATTCGTCATAACTAGATTCCTTGAGACAGAAATTGATTTTACGTGGGTATATCCACCTGAAGTTCCAAAATCAGCCCCAATTATAATTTTGGCATGTTTTTTTTTTGTTGGAAATCACTTATAACATGAAGAAATGCCAAAAAAAATCAAAATATTTTTCTCCAACAATTTTTTTTTTGGGGGGGGGGGGTGGAAATCACTTAAAACAAAAATTAAAATATTTTTTCGAAATGGCCACCATAGCGGCCATATTGGACTTTGGACCAAGTCCAAAATCTAATGGCATGATCCTTGGACCATACCTAATCCCCCACCAAGTTTCGTCAAAATCCGTCGAGGAGTTTTTTCCGTAATACTGTTCACAAACAAACAAACGGGTGAAAACAGTAACCTCCGTCCATCTTCGATGGCAGAGGTTAATTAATGAAACCTCCCACTAACTTGAGGACAACCATTTGGACCCCAAAAGGTTCCACAGAAAGTTTGGCAGGGTTAGCCCCAAAAGGAGGGAGTAGTTTGAGAAGACAGACAGACAGACAGACAAACACACTCCTGCTTTATTATATAGACTAGAACGGGCACTCATAGAGCGCATACCTTCGCCGCCACTACTTTTTTTGTTCTTGGTATGAGTGTGGGGATCTGGTTTCATATGAATGGTCTTATAACACAAACCACATATCTATAATGTCATGACCCCCCCCCCCCGACTTTCGGGGGCTACGGACTAAACAACAATCGACTCGCGTCGTTTTGGCGAGTCTTCACTCGCAAGCTCGGTGAATACAACGTTTCAACAAGAGAAGGTAATCTCGTTTGATGCTGGTTTCATGCAAATCGAATAAGAATTGACTGAGTTATGCCGAAAACCGCATATTTTTCAAGGGCGTGACCCCCCCCCCCGACATTTTTACCCCAACCGGTGACATGTGTTATGATGTCATTGTGTCACAAGATTGGGCATTAAATTCTGAACATTTTGGTGCTGGGTTCATGTAAAGCGGACAAGAATTGACCGCGTTATGACAAAAACCGCATATTTTTCAAGGTCGTGACCCCCCTGACCTTTGACCCCTAACCGGTAACAAGAGTATGGGCGTCATTGTGTCATATTGCATATCACAAGATGAGGCGTTGAATTCTGAACATTTTGGCGTTAGTTGCATGCAAATTGAATAAAAATTGACCGTGTTATCGTAAAAAGACGATTTTGACCTTTTCGTGACCTTGACCTTTGACCCGAACGATCCCAAAATCTAATCGAATGCTTCCTGGCTAATAACCAATCATCCCACCAAATTTCATGCAATTCAGTTTAATACTTTTTGAGTTATACGAATCACAAGATTATAAATAAATAAACAAGAGTTTGGGCGTCATTGTGTCATATTGCATATCACAAGATGAGGCGTTGAATTCTGAACATTTTGGCGTTGGTTGCATGCAAATTGAATAAAAATTGACCGTGTTATCGTAAAAAGACGATTTTGACCTTTTCGTGACCTTGACCTTTGCAAATTGAATCATCCCACCAAATTTCATGCAATTCGGTTTAATACTTTTTGAGTTATACGAATCACAAGATTACAAATAAATCAATAAATAAATAAATACACGCCGACCAAAACATAACCTTTCGCAGAATGCGAAGGTAATAAACTACCTTCTTTCCAGGCAGTAAATTAACACGAGCTGTTACTGTTTCACAATATGGTACATGCATTAGTCAGCAATTCATTAACCTCCGCCATCCAAGATAGATGGAGGTTACTGTTTTCACCCCTTTCTGTTTGTTTGTTTGTTTGTTTGTGAACAGTATTACGGAAAAACTCCTCGACGGATTTCGACGAAACTTGGTGGGGGGGGGGGGGGCTTAGGTCTGGTCCAAGGATCATGCCATTAGATTTTGGACTTAAATCCAATATGGCCGCTATGCAGCCAATTTGAAAAAATATTTGAATTTTTTTTTTGCATTTCTCCATGTTATAAGTGATTTCCAACAAAAAAACATTCCAAAACAATCAGAGAGGGGTGAAAACAGTAACCTCCATCCATCTTCGAAGATGGCGGAGGTTAATTATAATTGCGGCTGATTTTGGAACTTCAGGTGGATATACCCACGTAAAATCAATTTCTGTCTCAAGGAATCTAGTTATGACGAATGAATTGAGTATGTAAAAGTTAAAAAGTAAAAGGGAAAGTTGCAAACTATAACTCTGTGAGCACTGTTGATGTAAAATTGAATGAATAGGATATCAGGTTCACTTGAGTGACCTAGCAGTATTGGCGGCGGAGGTTTTGCACTCCACCGAGTGCTCCCCCTCTAGTTGTCTACTGTCTTCCCTACTCCCCCCTCCCTGACTTGAATGTTTTTTGTCAAATTGAAATGTCTACAAGATGGTTCATCTGATATTTTTTTCTGATTTTTTTTTTTTTTTTGCTTTTTGCTGAAATGGCTTATACGAGCACATATTGAGTCAGGATAAGTATTGTTTGGCATCATTTACTGCCCGTTTGGTTATAATTAGTCAGACTTGCTTCTTAGAGGTTCTCGGTCCTATCTCGATGCCAAATTTCACGATTAACTTCTCCTTTTTCTCCTTTTTTTCACAACCTTATTAATTTTGTCTTCTCTTTTTTTTGTCACAAAATCGTCCCTTTCGACAGTAGTGACATGACTAACAAGAATCCTGGGAATGGTGCCCAAAGTGATTTACCCTCCTTTGTCTTTGTATCTCCAACAAGCACATTCTATTTATTAATTGGGGAAATCCCACTTTTAAAATGCAAATGAAGTTTGCAGAGTGAATATGGACTGAAAAATTCCCTGTTCAGTGTCGAACTGATTTTTATTTTGTATTTTTTGTAGTACCATGCCTTGGTTGACATTACGACCACTCGGATGTTCAAACATTTGGAAGAGTAAGTGTTTGACTTTAGATTTCTTGTTAAGGTTGACAAATTTCAGCTGTATTTATATTTACTCTTTCGCCAAAAATATTCTTAACTTCGAATAAAAACAATCACCAGTCGTTTTATTGTATGAATTTTGCTGATGGTTGTTGATGCCGGTGGAAGCTATATATATATATATATATATATATATATATATATATATATATATATATATATATATATATATATATATATATATATATATATATATATATATATATATATATATATATATATATATATATTGTTATGGGTCTGGAAACGATTTACATTCAACATACAGGTCTCAAAAGTCAGTTATCCCATTAAGTACATGTGTAGTCAGATTCCCTTTCCTTTTGTCTAGTGGGAGAATCAAAAACGTGCGTTGCAACTTCTTTTTAGTTAGGTTATTAAATCTTTACATCCAACGAACCCTCCAACGAACAACCAACAACCATTCCATTCCCCATCAGGACCCACTACCCACCCGCTGTCTACAAACACTCTGACTTGCCAAGGCAGGGTCTTGCAGCCGTTCCTGGCTGCTTCCTCCAGCGTCCCAATCTAATCTGGCGGTGGGTCCTTTTTAGCGAGTCTGCAGTGGAGTGAACGGGTTTTTCCGGCCTAGCTGAAATCCCACCCAGAGAGGGCGGACCCATGGAAGCCCCATTCAATCGGGCGAACAGTGACGTCGGCTTCACCAAGGCCCCTCCTCTATCGAGGGGGGATCTATAAAAATGACGGGTGGGGTTGCGAGTGGTCGTGTTTTTTTGGGGTTGTGCTGGAGTTCTTGAGTGGTTACGAGCTCTTAGTTGGTTTTTGCTGTCACTAGGGTTGAGCAGAGGGTCATCGAGGCGGCGAACGTGTCTCTGCTGGGCCTCCACAATTAAGGCAGAGCGACCGCGACCTACCTCCGTGGACCCCGACTATTCACCACCCGAGCTCCGCCACGAACCACGAGTCCCCATGTGCGAATGGGACCAGGCCGACGACCATTGGCAGGTGCCGCAGCACGGAGTACCCCCTTTCTCCGACGGCCTGGTACCCATCCAGACTCTGACCCCCAGCTTGTCTCATCGGCTGGAGGGTCCAATAAAGAACTCTGGGTTTCTTTTCTTTTTATGTGTGTGCGTGAGTGCCCGTCTTGGAAGTAGAACTGAGTAAGTGTTTTTCTGATTGTAAATATTTCCCTGATTGCATATTCGCGTTAAGTCTTGCCTTTGTCTTTATTTTACTTCTAATACATTTATTAGAAACTAGGTGAATGCACCCGGCACTGCCCGGGTTCTTTTTGAATGAATTTAATCTTCTATACATAATTACATATGTCTGACGCGAGCACAGTATCAGTTCCCTATTGGGCCATGGTAGTCATAGGCTAGGGGGGTTGGTGATGGGGGAACACACCCCCTCCCCCCCCCAGCCGAGGGGCCTTGCCACATAGCCTAGAACCTTCCCGGGTCCCATCCCGACGTTTTTTTCAGTGGTTAGCTCCTATCTTTCAGGAGATTGGCGTGTGCAGACAAACAAACAAAAACTTAAAATCATATGTTAGATATATTGTATATGGCGTTGGCCCCATGTCAATCGGCTGAACTTGAAAAATTAATGTTACAAAATCAGGTGAAGACGTCATAATTCTGCAACCGGAAGTCGGAAGTACAATTCTTTTACCTCGGGACACTCCCGGGTACATGTTCTGTCAGCATGTGAAGTTTGGTGAGGATCGGTCCAGTACTTTTCGCGTGCATAGGTCACAGAGAAACACACAGACACACTTTCAACTTTTTTATAGATGTTCCCAGTCCGTTTCTGTCCCTTCTTACATTGGGCCAGCATGGTTCAGGTCTGAGTATAAGCGGGGTTTCATCCCTGGTAATCGGTCTATCATAGCCGGCACGGCTTTGGTAGTTTCCGCTCGGCTGCACCCGAACCGGAATTGGTAGTTGGAACTCTACTGCAGTCGGTAGAGTGACCCTGTTCGAGCAAGATGTGCCGAGGGCATGGTTTCCCCAGTAGTCGAAATCGCGTAGTTAATTAGGTAAATTGGTTTTAGACAAACAGACCCTACGCTACGTGGTTGAGATATTGGCGTCTACGGTCGGTTCAGCGACCCACCAGCTCACGGAATTATCCGGAGCGACGGCCTACAATTCTGGGGAGTCTGGTGGAGACTGCATAACCTCCCCCACCTCGCGGTCGTTCTCACCACAGACCCCCTGCCCACAACAATATATATATATATATTTTTTAATACAGTATAAATACATACATATATATTTATGTATTTGATACAGTATAAATACGTGTGTGTATATGTATGTATATGTATATGTATATATTTATATATATATATATATATATATATATATATATATATATATATATATATATATATATATATATATATATATATATACATGTATATAGATCCACAGACAGACAGTTCTCGACTTCTATAAGGGTTCCGTTCCTGGGGCCTTTACGCAAGTCCAATTTCATTGAGTAAAATCTGAAAAAAGAAAAAGATTTATATAATTAATTGAACATTTACGTGTACAGTACTAACATACTAGGGAAAAGGGAACACCGAAAGGCAGAGGAGGGAGGCCGATGGACGGGCCTTCTTTCCGGAAATCGATGCGTGTCGAACCTCTGAATGAGAAGGGCATAGAAAGACAAAGATTCTAAGCTTTGCAGCTTGAGAGGGTGATGAACTCTGTTCAGGGCTTGACCGATTTTTCTCGTTGGTATTATTTCTCTTCTTGCCTTTCTCTCCTGTCATCTTTTCCTCTTTGATTCCTCCTCTCTGTCATTCCTTTTTCTTCGCTTTGCTCGCTCGCGTTCCTTCTTTCACTCTCCTTCACGCTTTGCCGATTCCTTTCTTGTCCCACCATTCTTACTCGTTCATTCTTTGCTGCATCTTCCGTTCCATCCTTTTGCTCTCTTCCTTTCGATTTCGTGCTCTCATGTCCGATAGCTCCGTCGCTGGAGATGCATTTAAATACATGCCGAGAGTGCCGTCCCTGCTTTACGGAGAAGCACTGGTGCTGTGGCTTTGTGAAGAGCAGGAGGGGTGCGAGTGCGGAGGGTCCCGGTTTCAGTCAGGACATGAGAACCAGTCAACAAGTGTAAGGTGTGCATGGGGTCCGTCCTGGCCCCCTGCACATGTGGCAACAAGTAGTGCTAAACTGGGCTGTACATAAAGCAATGTAAAGATGTAAATAATTGACTAATCGATATATTTATTTTATTTTAATGCATGCTTACGTAAATTCAAATTTACGCACGCTGATAACTGCATGTCTGTGTGCCTGTGCGTGTACACGTGCACGCATGTATGTGTATGTGTGTGTGTATATATATACATATATATATATATATATATATATATATATATATATATATATATATATATATATATACACACATATTTACATACATACATATATATATATATAACTTGTGTATTAAAAATATAATGAAGCCTTCAAACTCATTCACCGGAGAGCTGGCTTGACTCCACCAACAATAGTCAGGAAGAATATCGATGCACCTGCATTGTTTGTTTTCTGATTCGCCGAAAATCTCTTCAGAATTTTAATTATCCGAGCTATACAACCACGATCTATTATATGTGCACATGAGCAGTCGGCGTTGACTCTGCCTGTCATCCTTCCGAGGTTGGGAAAATGAGTGCCAGCTTGCTGGTATCCTGTGTCGGAGTGGCGTCCCGTCCAGAATGGTACCCAATCGCTAAGGAGACTGCTTTGGCAGCACCAATGCTCTGCATAGAGTATGGTCCCAATGGATGAATGGAAAGTGAGAGTGTATCCTGTAGCACTCACTATTCCTGGTGGTAATTATTATATTTATATGCTAAGCCATATTTTGTGGACGTATCTCCTCCGAAACTGCCAGACGGATTGTCACTACTTTCGGCTTGCGGGTGCTCTGTGGTCTAATGGGCAGCATAGGCTATGTGAGATCACGCCAGACAGACAGGTTTGGGAATTTTTGGCGATTTTCTAATTTTTACATTCATTTGTATGGCAATGTGTGATGTCACCGAAGAGAGGCATAATGACGTCATGACATCATCTGTCATTCGCTGACGTCATTACGTCTGTCGTTGACAAACCATCACCGCTGAGAGGCGTCATGCCACTCCGAGAAAACAGCGTCTGCAATGTAAAACGCTCTTCTGCACATGCTGACTACCTCAGAAGGTGCATTTGACACAAAAAATCTGACAAGTAACATTGTATATGAAGAAATTCTATAAATCACATTGTGAACACTGGATATATTGATGTCCTAACGAACCCTCACTCTAGAAATTTCGCATGGAGCGCAGGTTTGGCTTGTGGCTATTACAAGTCATAATGCAATAAAATATGTTTATTCTCTGCATGAAAACAATGGACAATGGAAATTATCATGATTATCCGAGTTGTGTGTTTGTTTGACGTCTCTGAACTCGTGTACTGCTGAACTGAATTAGCTTAAAATTGCAGCTTGTGCTCGGGGGTGAAAGGGTAGAAAAGGTCGTGAAACGAAAGATATACAGTGCCTTCAGAAAGTATTCACACCCCTAAACTTCATTCACTTTTTGCTGTGTTGCATCCTGAATTTAAAATGGATTAAATAAATTAAAAAAAAATTGTCATCCATCCACACAAATACCCCATTAACGACAAAGTGAAAACGTGTTTTTACAAGTTCATGAAAGATGAAAATCTGAAATGTCTTGCATCGATAACTATTCAACCCCCTGAGGCAATACTTGGTAGAAACCTCTTTGGCAGCGATTACAGCTTCGAGTCTTCTTGGGTATGTCTGTATCACCGTTGCACATCTGGATTTGGTGATTTTCTCCCATTCTTCCTTGCAGATTTGCTCAAGCTCTGTCAAGTTGGATGGGGAGTGTCGGTGAACAGCAATCTTCAAGTTTTACACAGATTCTCAGTAGGATTCAAGTCTGGGCTTTGGCTGAGCCACTCGAGTACCTTCACGTTCTTGTTCTGAAGGCATTCCAGTGTTGCTTTGCTGTATGCTTGGGGTCATTGCCTGTTGGAATGTAAATTTTAGCCACAGTCTGTCTTTTGCACTCTGAAGCAGGTTTTCCTCAAGGATTTGCCTGTATTTGGCTCCATTCATGGTTCCCTCTATCTTTGCAAGTCTCCCAGTCCCTGCCGCTGAAAAGCATCCCCCTAGCATTAAGCTGCCCCCACGTGCTTCAGTAAGGATGGCATTAGATTAGTGCTGAGCTGTGGTTTATTTTCGCCAGACATAGCACTTTGCATTTAGGCCAAAGAGTTCAATTTTCCTCTCATCAGACCACAGAATATTTTACTTCATGATCTCAGAATCTTTCACGTACCTTTTTGCAAACTCCTGGCATGCTGTCGTGCTTTTTTAATCATGATTTGCTTCCGTCAGGCCACTCTCCCATAAAGCCTTGATTTGTGAAGTGCAGAGGTTTTTGTCTTCCGGCAGGTTTTCCCATCTCAGCCAAGGAATTCTGTAGTTCTGTCAAAGTGGTTATTGGGTTCTTGATCACCTGCCTGACCAAGGTCTTTCTTTCCCAGTTGCTCAGTTTGGTGGGACGGCCAGCTCGAGGTAGAGTCTGGTTAGTTTCATATTTTTTATTGTTTCTAATTATTGGTATTATTGACACATTTTTATTTCTTTATTCTAATTTTTGCTTTTTTATCTCCCGCCGCGTGGCGGAAGGGGGATATTGTTGTCACCCGGGTCGTCCGTCCGTCGTCCGTCCGTCCGGCTGGCTGGGCGTCAACATTTATAGCTGTGAGTGCGATAACTCATAAACTGTTCGCCATATCGATTTGAAATTTGGGTCACACATGTACCACCTGAAAAGGAAGAACCCTATTGATTTTGGGTGTGGCCGGATACAAGATGGCCGACTGGGGCGGTCCGTCCTTCCGGCTGGCTGGGCGTCAACATTTATCGCCGTGAGTGCGATAACTCATAAACTGTTCGCCATATCGATTTGAAATTTGGGTCACACGTACCACCTGAAAAGGAAGAACCCTATTGATTTTGGGCGTGGCCGGATCCAAATGGCCGACTGGGGCGCCATCTTGAAAAACATGTTTTTTGTAATAAATGAAAAACGTTTATCTGATTTCAATTATTTTTCAATGGCGGGGGATTCCCCATCTCTGATGGGTATATTCTTTTCTTTTATCTCTCTTACTCTATTTCTCTCTTTCTTTATATATCTGTCTTAGGAGAAGTGTATTCTTGCAGAAAGTTTTCTGTGATGCTCACTTGGCTTCACCTGGATGGGTATGAGGGTAGAGGAGTTGCGACTGAAACCTGAATCCTATCCAGGTGCCTTCTGATGACTCCATCTTTGCTCTTTACCTCTTTGGGTTCATCCTGATGACTCCAATGCAATATTTGGTTTTCTGTGTGATTCCTTCCATTTTCTAATGATGGAGCTCACCTGTGCTCTTGGGAACTTTCAACACTCGAGAAATTGTTTTTACTCTTCCCCAGATCTATGCCTCCTCACAATTCTATCTCGGAGTTCTACCTACAGTTCCTTGGATTTCATGGTGGAATTTCTGCTCTGACATGCACTGCCAACTGTGGGACCTTATATAGAAAGGTGTATTTCTTTCTAAATCCTGTCCAATCACTTGAATTGGCCACAGTTGGACTCCAGTCAAGTTGTAGAGACATCTCATGGATGATCAAAGGAAATTGGATGCACCTGAGCTCAATTTGGAGTGTCATAGGAAAGGGGTTGAATACTTATTGACGCAAGACATTTCATCTTTTCATTTTTAATTTGTTAAAAATTTTCTAAAAATATGTTTTCACTATCGTTATGGGGTATTTTGTGTAGATCGGTGACAAAAATTTAAATTTAATCCATTTTCAATTCAGGCTGTAACACAACAAAATGTGACAAAAGTCGAGGGGTGTGATTACTTTCTGAAAGCACTGTATGTGGGAGTGGATGAAGGGATTGAGGGAAGTGAGTGATTGGGTTCAGCGGAAGTATGTGAAGGTGTAAAAAAAATGGCAGTGGGAAAAGGAGAATAAGTGGAGGAGATGAATGCTTTGAGGGAAATGTGTGAATGGGTAGAGGGGAATGGGAGAAGGGGTTGTTGAGTAGATAGATTAAAAGGAGTAGCTTTACAGGTGTTGGTTGCAATAGGCTGTCTGTTTTATATACAGTACATCAGTGTGTGTTTGCGTGCTTCGTGCACCTCACCACATGCCGCTGCAGAGGCATATGCATCTTTAATCATGCCTGCTTTCTCTGGCAGCGAACGAAGGGAGGGGGGGTGTGGGTTAGTGGTGGTGATGGTGAATCGGGGGTTATGGAGGAATTGTTGCTGGGGGAGGTCGGCCAAATATATTTTGTGCTCTTGACTGAATATATACTGTAAATCATCAGTCAGAACCCAACCCATATAATTATAAAGGAACTGAGCACAAATTTATATTTATTTAAATTATCAGTTAATGCTGGACGGCAAAGACAACACAATATTAAAAACTGGACGGTCAAGTCGAACTGCCAGCCGTACAGAGCAGACGTGGCCCCAATACACCGCTTTCCTTGGATTTCTGGCTGGGTTTTTAAATCGTATATTTTATTTTGCCCACATCTCGATCTCGATCTCAATTAATCAAGTGAAGGAACAAAAAAATTAGCACTGATGAATACAAGTAAGGCACAAATGTGTTTCTTGGGTTAGTTTTATATATTTACTAGCATAACCCGCGCTCTGCGCGACATGTTGGGGTGGGTGTGTTTGAGAAAGGAACTGATGCAGAGTATCAGTAGTAACTTTACTTCAATGCAGTAAGTGGAATATGATTTCACTGTTTCAGAACCATTTTATTTACTTTTTTTGTACCATGCACCTCATATGGTCTTTGAGATAATGTAAGCCGAATATCACGTTACTCGAGCGCAGAACAAAGTCGAAGATGGCGCGACACGAAACCACAAACTCGGAAATAATATATAAGATATTTATTTATTTATTTATTTTGTATATATATATATATATATATATATATATGTATATATAAAAAAACAATCAACAACATGGAATTTTTAAGAAAAAGATTTGAAGATGACGTTTTGGTTACAAATATACATCCATCCATAACCAGATACATTTGCTCCATTATAATAAGATTTTTTATTTTTATAATATTTTAACCACCAACTTGTTTTCAGCAGACTCGGTGGCGTAATGGTTAGAGCGTCTGAAATGAGTCTGGGAAGTTGGTGGTTCAAACCCCGGCTGTGTCGTAGCAAAGATTTACAAAATGGTATGTGCTGCAAAAGGATATAGCACATACAAGCAACACTGGGAAGGCAATGGGAAACCACCCAGTATAAACCTTATCAAGAAACTGCTTTGGCAGCACCAACACTTTCTTGTAAAGAGTTTGGTACAGGTTTTATTTTATTTTTTTCTTGGCCTTTGCAAACTTATCTTGCAAAAAGTTGGACATTGTTCTCTTTCCTTTCATGCTGAAGGCTGTTTTGGGGTCAACACCTGGAAACATTTGGTTACATTTTAAACACCTTGTTCTCAAGACTTTTAACCCCAGTGTTTGGAGTTTACCAATATATTGTTATTAACCTTCTATCGGGTTATTGAGTTCTTGATCAGCAGTTGCGCCCCACTCTTGTTTCCTCTATCTTGTTGGTATCCAAGCGCACCCTTGCCAATTGCCTGCAAGTTAGCTCAGGGTTCTGCTGGAATGTGGTGGGGATTCGTTCGGAAAGGCTTTCTGTTTCTCTGTGTGCTTTGGCTCATTCCTCAAGCCGAGAGATGGAAATTTTCGGCTGCTGAGAGGTCGTTGCCGAACCTTTGAGATGCTGTAAGCTTTTGGAATGGCTTTTTATTTTATTATTTTATTTTGTCTTGACACACAAAATGTCGACCATCTCGACATTTCCAAGTTGTGGCATAATTTTTTTATGGCCGAGAGTTGTTGGACAGTTTGTAAGTTTGCTCATTTGCATCTTGGAAGAGTGTGGATAGCAAGCCCGGGCAGCACCTTTTACATCAAAATTGCCTTTGCCAAGAAAAATAAAATAAAACCCAGTCATTGAGCGGTCATATAACTTTTTTTTTTAATTTACCTTTGTACAGAGGATTTAGTTGAACCTGGTTTGTGATTTACTGTGCCTTGGTTAGTTCAAAAGTATAAATGTAGACATATCTAGCTACTGTCACATGCAAGCTATTTATACTGTACATCGCTTGCTCAACTGTACCACGACTTGCAAAGCTGTTCCATAA
Source organism: Eptatretus burgeri (assembly GCF_056783735.1). Taxonomy (NCBI): domain Eukaryota; kingdom Metazoa; phylum Chordata; class Myxini; order Myxiniformes; family Myxinidae; genus Eptatretus; species Eptatretus burgeri. Next base: position 90,327,128 of record NC_140970.1, on the reverse strand, counting down.
AAAGCCCTGACATTTGAAAAGGTATTGCACAAGAAACTTGGCCTGGCTTGGGTTTTATTTGTTCATTTTCATTTTCTTTTTATTTTCTATGATGTCATTAATAATCCTGAATTGGTGACGCGCAGTTTCGAACAAACGGTAGTTTTGTGTATTTTGATCTTTTGTCCTTTATCGGTTGTAAATTAAAAGGGAAAAATTGCCTTCCTTTAACATACTTGGTGGTGGTGTGTTTTGGGCACTGACATCACTTTGCTCGTGTTTTCAGAGAATCACACGGTTGTTTGTTGCGGTTTAGAGGCCTGCTGAAGTGGCAGGTTTTTATTACATCGGTATTATTTTGACATGATGTTGCATAACAAGGCAAACGTAACCGCTTCTCAAGACTGGAAATCTGAGCAGTTGTTCAAGCCGTTACCTCATTTTTGAATTTTATTATATTCTGGATGTAGTTTGCGATTTGACGATGCATCCATCATTTGGATGTTGTTGGAAGACCGGTCTGCCAGCACTGGTTGTCGATGGACTTTTTTAAACCCACGGTGTCCGTGAGGAGTGGGCAAGTTATCGCGAGCACAATGAACAAATTTCAAATTCCTATCCAAGTCGTCCTCCATTGAATGTCGGGCCTGGCTAGCCGGTTCATGAAAGGCTTGGGCCAAAAAAACGTTCCATGACCGACCTCACAAGAGTGTCTCTGTCTGCGTACGTGCGTGCTTGTCTTTGTCCGCATGCATGTCTGCCTCTGTTTGCGTGCGTATCTCCCTCTGTGTACGTGCCTGTTTGTGTGTGTGTGTGTGTGTGTGTGTGTGTGTGTGTGTGTGTGTGTGTGTGTGCGTGTGTGTGTGTGTGTGTGTGTGTGTGTGTGTGTGTGTGTGTGTGTGTGTGTGTGTGTGTGTGTGTGTGTGTGTGTGTGTGTGTGCCTGCTTCTGTACACATGCTTGTATGCCTCTGTTTTTGTGTGTCCTGTCTTTCTCATGTACAGGGTTTTCAGGAAAAGCTTGTTTGGCCTTGAATGTTTCTTCAACAGAAAGTCCTTGAACGCTGTATTTGCAGCATGCACAGTTTCACCTCTTTCTGGGAACATTTTTTTTAATGGTTAAATCTGTGCACCTTCCCTACGTGCTGTTGACTCTGCATGAATTTCACTATCCCATGATTGACATTACACTCAAATAAATTAGGGCCTAAACTGGTTGTCAGCCCTACCCTACCATGTGTTTTTGCCCTGACTCTACTCACCTGGAGGACCCGCTTCCTCATCTGCTTTTTTTTCATCGCTTGGCATGACTTGAAGCATGGTACATATGCCTTGTGTGCTTTTATAAATGCGTGAGAATATTTGAGAAAGGAGGTTAAGCCTTTTGTATAGACAAATTTGTTTTCTATTGCTTTTTGTCACCTCATTTTGTGAGTAATATGCAAGGGGAAGAAAGTGTGGACCTAAAATGGTTGGATTGGAGTTGTAGGTCAGGTGTTTTCTGTGATGGAACTTGCTTCTGGTTGGCCTCGCAAAGTCTGGCTGTTGCTGTTTCCTGAATGTTTGAGTGAGAATGAATGTGTTTTTGAAAACTCTAACACTCTCCCTTCACCCCCACCCATCAAATTCAACACCATTTCTTTAATGTTAAATCTGTAAGCTGGAAAAGGGGTTGAAAGTTGGGAAGTGTTTGTTGTGAGTAACAAGTGGAGTGAAGTGGATTATGAACCGTGCAAATATGTTTGCTCTTCCCTTGTAGTTATTAACCTCCGCCATCGAAGATGGACGGAGGTTACTGTTTTCACCCCTGTCTGTTTGTTTGTTTGTTTGTTTGTTTGTGAACAGTATTACGGAAAAACTCCTGGACGGATTTCGTCGAAACTTGGTGGGGGGATTAGGTATGGTCCAAGGATCATACCATTAGATTTTGGACTTGGTCCACAGTCCAATATGGCCGCTATGGCGGCCATTTTGAAAAAAGATTTGAATTTTTTTTTTGCATTTCTACATGTTTTCAGTGATTTCCAACCTCCCCCCAAAGAAATTTGTTAGAGAAAAAAAAAAAATTTTGCAACTTTTTTTTCAAAAAAATTTCGATTTTCTTTTTTTGGCATTTCTACAAGCACGTCAATCTAGTTTAGTTTATTCAATCGTGGTTCAGTAGTCTGATCCATTTTGACCTACAATGAATAGGATATCAGGTTCACTTAAGTGACCCAGCATTATTGGCGGCAGAGGTTTTGCACTCTACCGAGTGCTCCCCCTCTAGTTTGTATTTTTTTCGATGAGCAAAAATCATGTACGACGTGTTTCATTTTCTTGATCTTTCTTGATTGGTTGTTAGCTTTCTGTACTCTGATAAACCGAGATTCGTGGGTAAACAGACTACGACTGTAAGTGTTATTTGCAAGTAGTGTGCACTATTGTGGAGCATGCAGTCGTACATTGGTGTTTGTGTTGTGAACATTCAGGATCTGTATACTTCTTATGTACTCGAACAAGGAGTCCCAGTGAATTGAGCATTTGCTAAATGACCAGTACAAAAACCATACCTGTTTTCATTCATCCTGAGTTCTGCATCTGTACTTATCTGCTTGTTTCAATGTCTCTTAACATGTTGAGATTTTTGCTATCACTCAAATCATCGTGCTCAAGTAAATTTTGAATATCTATGTTGAACCAAAGTTGCTATATATATATATATATATATATATATATATATATATATATATATATATATATATATATATATATATATATATATATATATATATATATATATATATATATATATATATATATATATATATATATATATATATATATATATATATATATATATATATAACAAGGATCACTGGGTGTTTGTCTGTTACGCTGATTGGCTGTGAGAGGAGGATAGGTGCAATGTGATTGTCTCCTGGCAAGATTATCATTTATCTATCTATATTATTCATCTATCTATAATTCCAGCTGTGTGTGTGTGTGTGTGTGTGTGTGTGTGTGTGTGTGTGTGTGTGTGTGTGTGTGTGTGTGTGTGTGTGTGTGTGTGTGTGTGTGTGTGTGTGTGTGTGTGTGTGTGTGTGTGTGTGTGTGTGTGTGTGTGTGTGTGTGTGTGTGTGTGTGTGTGTGAGACCTCTGTTTCTCGACAACCTCTGGTCCGATCTAATTGAAACTTGCCAGGTATATTGCTGGGGACCTGAGGATGTGCCTTTTCAAGGTTTGATATTAATCGGACAAGTGCTTCCCATGTTATAGCCATTTATTTACCAAACCAATGGGAAGACGCGTTGTTGCGTGGGCGTGGCCGATGGGGAAGGGAAGCACAGCCACGTTGTCCATTACGGGTTACAACGTACGGGCTTCCGGAGAGTGATGACTTCGTGTATTCTAATAATTTCTCTATTTCTTATGCGCATTTATAGATAAACGCAATGCCCTAAGTTCTGATCGTTTTCATATTAGACGGTGTATAAATTTCGGGAACATCAGAGTGCTGGTATGCTCCAAACCAGGAAGTAAATTTTTTTCTCTCTCTTCTCTTCTCTTTTTGTTTTTCCTTGCCACGACATTGCGAAAAGGTAAAATACGTTGGCGCTAATTGAATAATTGGGTATTAAAAATAAATTGCGAATAATCTTAACTGCGAATAATATCGAACTTCCGGGTCACGCACGTACGGGCACGTGAGAGCGAAGAAACGGCCTGTGTGGTTTATTTATTTATTTATTTATTATTATTATTATTATTTTTTTTTTACGGGCACGTACTAGTGTTACTAAAACTCTCATCTTGTATGTATGTATGTATGTTCCCGATATACAGCCAAAACGGTATACGATATCGCAAAAATTTTCGGCCCACCTTACTTACCATTCTCCTGCGGTGTGCTGTATCAAGTTTCGTTCAAATTGGGTAACGAAACAATTATTGAAAATCAATTCCCGATTCAGTCAAGTACTCTTCGGGATTATTTGATCAATGCAAACAACCTCAGCAGTATAGTTCGCTGGAGCTGTCTTTTTTTTTTCTTGAAATGATTTATTTTAAAATCTCAAACATTTAGTATAGACAAAGAATGATTTATTTTTAAGCATAAAATAAACATCGCCATTTTGATCTAATACTTCCGTGTTCATTAATAAATTAAATTGTGTTTGGAAGATTACGCACAATAATTTCTTCGACTTTCTTTTCTCCGTTGTTTTTTTCACATTGACGCGCAATATCAAGTTTCATTCAAATGGGGCAACGAAAAAAAATTATTAAAAAAATCAATTCCCGATTCAGTCAACTACTCGTCGGGATTATTTGATCAATGCAAACAACCTCAGCGGTATAGTTTGCTGCAGCTATCTTTTGTTTGTTTGTTTTTGAAATGATTTTTTTATCAACAGCTGTTACAACGGGAACCCAATGGGTTCACAGGTCATCCAGTATATTACTAAAACTCTCATCTTGTATGTATGTTCCTGATATACAACCAAAATGGTACATGATAGCGCAAACATTTTAGGGCCACCTTACTCACCGTTCGCCTGCAGTGTGTAGTATCAAGTTTCGTTCAAATCGGGCAACGAAAAAAGGATAAAAAAAATCAATTCCCGATTCAGTCAAGTACTCTTGGGGATTATTTGATCAATGCAAACAACCTCAATGGTATAGTTCGCTGGAACTATCTTTTTTTTTTTCTTGAAATGTTTTTTTTCATCAACCGCTGTCACAACGGGAACCCAACGGGTTCACAGGTTGTCTCGTGCTTATAAAAAGCTGATATTCGAAATCTGATTCATATTATTATGATCGGATCTCATGGCCTGAATAATTATGTCAAAATCTAGGACCTGAAAGTCCCTGTGGTGTCTATTTTGTTTATCTTGTGTACCCCGCCACATCCCTCTTCCTCCCACAGATCTCGTGTCTCTGTTCCACAGTTTTTTCCTTCCCTCTCCCACCCCTCTTGTTCTCTGCTCCCCTTGTACGAATAAAGTAGAGTACAGTGAACTTCACATCAAAATCATGTCATTCAAGTCACGTGCTTAGGCTTTTCCGGTGCCATTTTTCTGAAACCGCCCAGTCAATTTAATTTTAATTGAACGGAATTGCCAGTGGAAGAAAAATTTCCGTGTTTCATGTGGACAATAATCCAGAATTTTAATTTTAATATGAATGGTGGCTTAGTGTCCGACTGTGGTACAGTCTAATCAGTCTGAATTTACATCTCTTTCTGGAATATTACATGCAGGACTACAGGTACAGGTGCAGCCCAACAAGGGCACAGTGCACATATTGCAGGAGTATTATCAGGTCACTACCTGCACTTGCCCTGGTCAGCACGCACAGAGCACAGCCACGTCCGGTTTGTTTTTGAAACGTCGTCATTGTAATGTTACCCAGGTTAAATGTAATTTGTGAGTAAAATGTTATCATTATGCAATGTACGATCATTTTACTAAACATTCGATAATTTTGAGCTTTCAATATGATATTTCCACTTTTCTGATCTGGCAACGCTGTACAAAACTTGCCGGCCCACCCACAGCAGCATGGTTTCCCATGTCGTCATTGAAGTGTAACGTGGCACGACAAAACTTCCGTCACACGTCAATGATGACACATCTTGAAATGGCAAACCATGTGTGGCTGTGTGTGCACCTGCA
>NC_140970.1:90308991-90316491 GCF_056783735.1 Eptatretus burgeri | reverse complement strand
GTGGACTGCTGTCTTTTATGCAGATAACGAGTTCAAACAGGTGCAGTTAATACAGGTAATGAGTGGAGAATGGGAGGGCTTCTTAAAGACAAAACTAACAGGTCTGTGAGAGCCGGAATTCTTACTGGTTGGTTGGTGATCAAATACTTATTTCATGCAATAATATACAAATTAATTATTTAAAAATCATACAATGTGATTTTCAGGATTTTTGTTTTAGATTCCGTCTTTCACAGTTGAAGTGTACCTATGATAAAAATTACAGACCTCTACGTGCTTTGTAAGTGGGAAAACCTGCAAAATCGGCAGTGTATCAAATACTTGTTCTCCCCACTGTACATGAAACTGGTATGGTAGGTTCATGGTATGTCCTAGTTATGTGTGAGAAAGAACCGTTGCTATGGATGCTTTTGTTGGCTAGTAACGGCTGAAAAATGACTAAATTCGACTTGATCGACTACCCATGTCCGCCTACCGGCTTGTCTGTCTGTCTGTCTGTCTGTCTGTCTGTCCCGAGCATAGCTCAGTGGGTTTTGATCCGACCCTGATAAAATTTTGGTGGGAGGTTTATATCATGATCTAGTTGTGTTTTCCTGAGAATGGGCGTGATGCGCCCATTATGGGCGGAGCCACGCCCAAAAAACGTGTTTTTCAGGGGTAGCCGATTTCAATTTGCATCTTCTCCTAGGGAGTTTGTCGAATCTGACAGGGGGTTTCGGTATTTGGTTAGCCCAATGGCACCTGCATAGCCCCACAGAGCTCGATTTTTCATTTTCGTCACAAGGTCACGAACTTAGAAAATTGCGAATTTTGACATAAAAATCCATCTTCTCCGAGGGGGTTTGTCGAATTTGGCAGGGGTTTTGGTATTTGGTTAGCCCAATGGCACCTGCATAGCCCCACGGAGCTCAATTTTTTTCATTTTCGTGTCAAGGTCACAAGGTCACGAACTTAGAAAATTGAGAATTTTGACATAAAAATCCATCTTCTCCGAGGGGGTTTGTCGAATCTGGCAGGGTTTTTGGTTTTTGGTTAGCCCAATGGCACCTGCATAGCACCACGGAGCTTGATTTTTCATTTTCGTCATAAGGTCACGAACTTAGAAAATTGCGAATTTTGACATAAAAATCATACGACCGCCTAAACTTTCAGAGCTAGGATGACAATATTTTTTTATGCATAATCTTGAGGTCATTCCCCACCGAAGTCTTCAAACCATTTTGCTCTATCTTGAACACCTTGCCCGTGGCGCCCCCTTCAAGTTTGTTTTTACGCTGATTTCATCAAAGTATGGATAATCCGAGGAGTGTGAAATGCCATATAGCCTATATGACGTTATATTGTTCCTGGAATGTTCCAGAGGAAGTTTTGCACCAAAGGTCATAATCCTTGACCTTTGACCTTTAAAGTTCACAAAGGTCAAATTTTCAAAGTTGTGGGAATCGAACCAGGTTTTCGACCTTCTTCGATGAACTAACTCCAATAAGCTATAGCACGTATCCTGTTTCCTTATTTTAATGTCCACAGCATTGTTTTGTGACCTTTAAAGGTTATGCAAAGGTCAAATATTTAAAGTTGTTGAACGAAACCGGGTTTTCGACATTTTGCAGCTAAACCTGTCACTCGTACCACATCATGTTGATCATTTTTATAACTTGGTCAAAAATTATCACATTGTCTCATCCTTGACTTCTGAAACAATCTACATCGTCAAATACCGCTTGTGAACCATTGTCGTCTTCAGACTTTGTCTATTTTATTTTTATTTTTTCATTTACGGACGCTTTCTGAAGGTTCTATAATTTTTCCTGGTGGATAGGCTTCAATGTCTTATCGGCATGCAAAATTTCCATACTTTCCCCATTGTCTCGGGTCTCTCCCTTCATTTTTAGGTCATCTCTTCCGAGATGACCTAATAAAGCCGGACCAAATGTCCGTACGTCCGTCCGTACGTCCGTCAACAATTTTTCTTTCCGATCTTGATGAAACTTAGTATGTGGGTAGAGGTCGATGAGTGTTGCACAACGGTATAACTTTTGTCCGGGTTCAAGGTCAGGGACGAGGCCACGTAAGTTATAAAAATCGCCATTTTCAAAACCTATCTAGTCTGCCATTCGACAAGATATTCGGCAACTGTTTATTGATTATGATAGTAAAAAAATATTATCTTGTATCTTACCAGACAGATTTTTGAATTTCCTTCCCGTTTGATCGTCACGTGATCTGGAAGATGGCCAAAAACGCCGATGCGATTCGCAAAGAAGGAAGGAAGGAGAAATGAAATATAAATATAAAACACATTTTTAGCCTTTTATATTTATACATTTTCCGCAGAAGGTGCAAAAGCTTCAAAGCCCGAAATGTAAACGTCGGCATTTATTTTCAAAATATAATTTCGTGCGCGCACGTGCCAAAATGCCGAGTCATCTTTAACCAAACTGCGTTGTAGAACTGCGCAGTAGTCCGATCATGGCGTCTGAGCAGTGGCCAGCGTGGTTCAGATTGACTGTGGTTTCTGGGGCGAAGGTGATTGTTCAGAAGTATGTCGGCGGTATAAATTCGAGTGACTGTATTGATGATTTAATCACGCAACATCTTGACAACGAATATTCTGGCCGAACGATTGCATCATTTCAGTGCATCAGCAGGGATAATTCACAGGCTCCTCTTGATCGTGCCGATATCTAACATAATCACTGGCGGACATAGGGCTGCAGGCTGTGGGGAGAGGCCACGGATCCCGGATGAGGGGATAAGTGATAAATTATGCTACATGCTTCAGGCTTTCTGATTAATATATCAATGAGTACATTCCATAATTAATGAATTAATAATTAATGAATCTGGCATACAAAATATTTTTTCATACCTGACATGTTACTTTGTGCAGTGTCACGAAACTTCTGTGGAATTAATAATTCATGAATTTGCTAGCTCTAGCGATTTTTTTCAAACCTCAATATCTCTATAAATACTTGACCAATTTTCATTCTGAAAGTTGCATTATGATAAGTGAAGAATAATTTACAGGATAATCATAATCTCCGAGAGCTAAGCCTATTTTTTCGTTTTTTTTTCTACAACCGGAAGTGAAATGTCCCCAGAGAGTGGACGGACCGGAAAACCACGTATTGCACTTACTGGTGATTCTGATGTGTTAATCCGGGTACTAAATGAACAATACATATTTATTAATTATGTCATTAGTAGTACTGTATTATCGTAGTGTATCTCTGTGAACTATTTCAATCTAAACGGTTAGTTTGGACTGTTTCGCGGTTACCTGAACTGAACATTGAGAACTTGTGGTATTATTGAGATGACAGTCACCCCCACACGGGGGTAATTTTATTTAAAATGTATCTTGTTTTTTGTTTATTTTTTATGTCCATTTATTTATATTTTCATTTATGGGTGTTGGCTGATGATTCTGTGATTTTAAAAATCCCCCCCCCCCCCAGTGTATCAGCTTAAATGTCCATCGGCACAAAATTTCAGCTTTCTACCTCACCCGGAAATAAAATAAGGTGGTGTATAGATGCTGGCCTAGCTAGAAACTAGGAGCGAGGAGGAGCAAGGAAGGTTAGTGTCAATGGGATATTCATCACAGCCTTTTTAGATGCTGGATTCCAAATAATATACAACAGCACACACAGAGGAAGATCAAAATGTAAAAAAAATTCTCGCCTCCCCCTCCACCTCCACCTCCTTCCCCCTTCCTCCTTTTGATCGAACTGTCTTGGGTAAGTATTTGGCACAGGCCATGCCAGGAAACAAACTCCTCTTGCAAGTGTGTGTTGCATGTTATATGCTGTGTTTACGTATATGCCTGTATGCATGTATTGCTATGCTGCACGTGTTTGTGCGTGCTGTTTTTGGAGGAAAATTGACAGACACACAGGCAGGCGGGCACGCCAAGACCGAGCTCCTTTTATATTACAGATTGTACTTTGTCGTGTCAGTAAGCCTTCACGCCTTGTATACATTTCACCATGCATGTAAAATTTAATCCTCACAATAAAAAACAAATGCGCAACTTTTTTAACTTTGAAAAACAAGACAAAGCTATGCATTCATAGTTTGAAAAATTTCATCGTGGAAATTTATCTCTCTAGAATGTTTCCATGTTTACACATGACCCATGTCAATACCTGCTGTTAATTGTTCACCAGTGTGATGTAAGTGAACTTGGGAATACCTAGGTGTTGTTTAGCACGAAATGAGTTTTTTTGCTCATGCCATCTGGATGATTTGATAGGGTGATGACTGAGCCCACTCCCTCCACACCCTCCCCCAATGTTGCTTCCAAGTACAATGTTCATTACATTGTTATTTTGAGGTCACTGATATGGTATTGTCAGACTGCATCATGGAGAAACCATGTTCACGTCACCCATGGGTTGCTACCCCTCATGAGGATCATCATCTCACTCTCTCAGAAGGGATAGCTTGTCTTCCAGAATGACCTGTAAATGACAATCGACTCAATTTTCCCATTGTCCCGGGTCTCTCCCTGCATATTTTTCATTTATTTATTTATTTTTCATTTATGGATGTTGTCCAATGATTCTGTGGTTAAAATTTTTTTTTTTTAAAGACAATTTCGGAATGTGCTTTATGTCCGTTATATGAGAACCAGAAACAACTGCTCTGCATCCCTGTAGCGCACTGCCTTCGACAGCTGTGTATTGAATGGGAAATATTATCACAACTCGATGGTTAACCGTTAGCACCATGCTCTTTTCTTTTTCCCACCACTATGACAATCTAGATGTCCACCTAGATTTCACCTATACGCATGCTCAAGTCTGGGAATGAGATTAAATTAGGTGGGGTGCAATTTGTTAACTTTGCCATTCGGCTGAATGATCGGTGGAGTGGGAACAGCCTAATTGTATGGGATGGCATTCGTGTTGGCTGAAGATGACTTAAGTGATCTCGTCATTCAGAGGTTTTCTATAATTGTTTGAGATACAGGGAGTCGTTGCACCTGGAGTCATCACTCTGACTCAACAGAAAGGTTCCAACTTGATTTCCAGATTTAAATTCCAAATAAGGTATTGTTATCGCGCACCGTCTGTCCGTATTCTATTTCGACTTCTCCGGCTGAAATTTGGCAGCAACCTTCTTCTCCTGACTGGTAACAAGGATTGCAAAGCTCATTCCGGTCACTTGATTTTAAGTAGGTCAAAATGGCCGACTTGGAAAAGTCATGCCAATCACGTGACCGGAAGTGTCTCAAAATGGCCGACTTAGCAAATATTTGGGAAAATCTTGTAAATTCCTTCAAAAACCTTCTCCTCCAGACCCACTAGTCAGAATGCCACCAAATTTGGGTTGCAACATTAGGCCAAGGCCCAGAAAAGCTACAGGTCCAGTGGTTCTGTTTTTATGAAGGATCATCATATCTTTCCATGCTATGCACAATGTATTAACCGTGTACTTCAGAACCACAACTTCTCACACGGGGAGCCTGGTGTTGGCGCAGTAGTTAGGGCAACGGCTTGGAATCCAAAAGGTCCTGAGTTCAAGCCTTGTTGGGCCACTGAATTAATACACCAGAGGGTTGACTCAGCCTGTCATCCTTCCGAGGTCGGCGAAATGAGTACCAGTATACTGGGCCGGTGTATACCCCGGTTAAAATAGGTGTACCATATCCCTGTGTCGTAAGAGGCGACTAGGGTTGCGTCAGGAAGGCCATCTGGCGTAAAAAAAAAAACATGTGCCAAATCACTCTGCGGATCATACGGATGATCCGCTGTGGTGACCTCTAACGGGAGCAGCCGAAAGAAGAAGAAGAAGAACCTCTCACACGGTCCAGCTTGCATGATCTCCGAACTTGAATCAGTTTGAATATCTGAGGGAGGAGTGTTTGTGCTTACCAAGTCAGATCATAGATCAACTGGTAGTCCCTCTGGTTGAGCAATGGCGCAACATCCCCACAGCGAGGGGTTGATCGTCTGATTTGGCTGATGACAAATTGTGCAAAAGTTTGATTTGGGGTCAATGCACGTCGCACGTTCAGAGCCATTTCTGCCAATGTAACCTGATTTTTCTTAATTTGTAGACTCGCATCATTGCCAAATTGTTCACCGATTTGGGACAGCCATGCATGTCCTTATCGTTGGCTTCGACTGAAGAAGAGGAAGTCGCTCGGGAAGGAGCTACTGCACAAATGCAGAGGAATGCATGAGACAACACTGGTTTTGACTTCTGAGGGTGAGGGTAAAGGAGGAGCGGTGGTGTAATGTAATTTCTCGTCGTACTCTGGGTACTGGCAATGCTGTCTTTGACGTTGTTTTTCTCCCTCTGCTCGGCTGGACAATTGAGAAATTTCGTTTTCCCCAGAGAGACCAACTATGGGGTTTGTCCATGATCTGTCCTTTTAAATGCTGAACATCAAGGAAGGGGGCAGCACGTACCAAATTTCAAGTCTTTGGTATGACTTTGCTAGGGTCAGAAACAAGTTGCTCACCTACACGCGGAATGCATACTCTAACCATAATATGAACCCATTTGTTCCATTAAATTCAATGCAAGCCTCAAAACTCTTGTTGCTTAATTTTTGTCAGGCATATAAAAGGTAAAGTAAGCAAATTGATTGGCTTGGCAGTGATAAAAGGCAGACTCAAATGGCTTACAGAACAAAATATCAGACACTAAAGTGTTGACAGACCATTACCAATTCCTTCCATTGTTCTCAAATCCAATTGTTGGGACCACTGTCAAAAAGCAACATCAGAGAATGCCTCATGTTAAACTTAAATATGACTTTGTTGGGACCACTGTCAAAAAGCATCATTGGAGAATGCCTCATGTTAAACTTAAATATGACTATTAAACTACTGCATATGTACTGCTGTAAATGTTAGTTGAGAGCAACCTATTGGTTCGCATAATTTATCTGTTTATGCTGCGAGCTAGCTATCATGTGCAGCCTATGGCTGCTGGTTGCTTCATTTTCTGGGAGAGCGGCTCTGCTGCTCATGCAGTGCCCTCTATTACCAATACAATGGTACTCATTTTGCTGACTTTGGAAAGATGACAAGCTGAGTCAACCCCACCTAGTGTTAATTCAACGGTCACAGGGCTCAAACTCAAGACACTAAGATCTTAAGCCAGCCATCTTAACTGTTAAGCTAACACCAGGTTTTTTTTCTTTTTTATGCTGCTAATGGAGTGCTTCCTGTAGATTGGCGCAATAATTTGTGATTGGCTTTGTGTAACGGTACATCATGGCCTACTGTTTTCCAAAGGTTTCTCTGATTCAACCACTGATGCAAGCTGATGAGATAACCAGCTGAACATTCCCCTCCGTTCCTACCTCTCAGTTACATTTATATACACTTCTAGATCCTTCACCAAGCGTGCCCTTGTCCTTGGATGGCCGGCTCCACTATCCCGGGAGGTGTGGACCGGACTAATTTCATTGCAGAGGAGTTTTTTGGGTGTCAGAGAGGACTTATAAATGGTCTCTGGCATGAGAGTGTGTGGATGGGT
>NC_140970.1:90276491-90306491 GCF_056783735.1 Eptatretus burgeri | reverse complement strand
TTTAAATTTTTTTAACCGTGTTGCATTTGTACGTAAAATAAATTGGTTATATTGTTGTGGGCCGGGGGTCGGTGGCGAGGAACGACCGCTGGACGGCGCAATAGGGCCGTCTCCCACCGAACACCCGGAATTGAAGGTCGTAGCCTTCGGATAACTCCGAAGGTCATGGGTTCCTTAGCAGACCGTGCACGCCAATATTTCGACCGCGTGGCGTAGGGTTAATTGTCTCAATCTCCAATATACCTAAATAATCACGCAGTCTAGCTACCGGGGAAGCCACACCCTCGGCCGACTTTGTCCGAACCAAGTTGCTGTTACCGACTCGGATCCGGTGTAACCGAGCGGGAATTACCAAAACCGCGCCGGTCCAAATAACAACTTATGGCACAAACGACCTCCATAACTCTCAAGCCCGCACCGTGCTGAGTCGATGGTAGAAACGACAGGCAAGGAACTGGAACATTTAACAGTTATTTATTTACACGAATAAGACAGTGTAGACTTATTCCGAATATACAGGCAATGTACAATGAGCAATCAACACTTATACAATTTCTACTGATAGGATGGTGCCACCACAGACACACACACCAAAATAAATGGACCCGGATTATCTTTATTTCGACCCTCGCAGCCAAGGGGATAGACAGGCTGGAGGTCAGAGTTTGGTCGGTACCTGGCCACCTCGTGCGGTTTGGCCCGCGACTGCAGGTGTGAAACTCGGGGTCGTCGGCGAGCCCAGACACGGTATAGCAGGGTCCATGCGGGGGGCCAGGGTCGCTCCTCATAGAGGGTCAGTGGAGATTCCCGGCTCAGACTCCGGGTTATTGCTCGACAAAATGAGAGATAGAAGTCGATGGCTGTGGAATAGTCAGAGGACCAGCTTGAGACACGGAAACGACGACCACCGACGCACACCAAGAGCAATGGAGACCCCTTTCTTCTCCGAAACTTCCAACCCAACTCCAGCGAGCACCAAGGGGGGGCTTGGCGATTCTTATTCCTCCCCTGGGCGGGGTGGGGTGATCGGTCCTCTGAGGTAATCTTTGCCCTGATTGGACAAGGTTTCGTGGGGTGATATATGTCCCCCTCTGATTGGACAGGGGGGAACCCCCTCCTTTCCTGGGAGGAGTCGGTGTTCTGAGGTGAGGAAACCTCTGCCCACGTCCGTGGTCGAACGCACGTCAATGGCGTCGATGGTGCGAAGAAGTGAAAGATTGATTTGTTGGCGTTGGGTATTGCAAAAATATAACTAGAAAGAAACTTCGCAGCGCACACATCTAATTCCCTTTGGACATAGGGAGGACTCTAACTATAAATATACTTATTGAAATAATTAAGCTTAGGGACTGTTGTCTGTTTATGTGCAAATGGCTTCCAGATTCGTAACAATATCACATACTGAAGATGATGTCAGCTGTATTTTACAAGTGTGTAACTCAACAGCAATGAGAATTATTACCTTCGCATTCTGCGAAAGGTTATGTTTTGGTCGCCGTGTATTTATTTATTTATTTATTTATTACCTTCGCATTCTGCGAAAGGTTATGTTTTATTTGTAATCTTGTGATTCGTATAACTCAAAAAGTATTAAACCGAATTGCATGAAATTTGGTGGGATGATTGGTTATTAGCCAGGAAGCATTCGATTAGATTTTGGGATCGTTCGGGTCAACGGTCAAGGTCACGAAAAGGTCAAAATCGTCTTTTTACGATAACACGGTCAATTTTTATTCAATTTGCATGCAACTAACGCCAAAATGTTCAGAATTCAATGCCTCATCTTGTGATATGCAATATGACACAATGACGCCCATACTCTTGTTACCGGTTATGGGTCAAAGGTCAGGGGGGTCACGACCTTGAAAAATATGCGGTTTTTGCCATAACGCGGTCAATTCTTGTCCGCTTTACATGAACCCAGCACCAAAATGTTCAGAATTTAATGCCCAATCTTGTGACACAATGACGTCATAACACATGTCACCGGTTGGGGTAAAATGTCGGGGCGGGGGGGGTCACGCCCTTGAAAAATATGCGGTTTTCGGCATAACTCAGTCAATTCTTATTCGATTTGCATGAAACCAGCATCAAACGAGATTACCTTCTCTTGTTGAAACGTTGTATTCACCGAGCTTGCGAGTGAAGACTCGCCAAAACAACGTGAGTTGATTGTTGTTTAGTCCGTAGCCCCCGAAAGTCGGGGGGGGGGTCATGACATTATAGATATGTGGTTTGTGTCATAAGACCATTCATATGAAACCAGTTCCCCACACTCATACCAAGAACAAAAAAGTAGTGGCGGCGAAGGTATGCGCTCTATGAGTGCCTGTTCTAGTCTTCTTCTGTTTTTGAAAAACAAAAAAGGGGGTTGAAAGAAATCCCATCGCACTACCACTTGCGAGCACTTTGGAGTAGCTGCTTGACCGAGTTGGCACGAACGTCATATCAAATATTTGTATTAAACACTTTGAACAAAGAATAGTGACTTATTTAAACTATGCCTTTACTTCCTTCCACAATTATATGCTGAGCTGCTTCTGTGTATTCCTGTTTTACTCTGGTCACTCTGTTCAAAGATTTTTTTTTCCATCCATTATGCAAAACAAGTCGAACGCATCAAAGATCATATTCCTTTTCGGTGCAACTGCAAGTTGAATTCCCTGAAGTCCGCACCGTCATGCAGCGAAACGAGTCATCAACTTTTGCATGACGTGCACGGTGTGAAAGCAGAGGGGAACATTGTCTCCTTTGAGCTGCACGAGGTTGCTTTGCGTTGGCTTGTTTTGACATGCCCGTCTGAGCACTTTCTCCCCGATTCTGGGGGTTCAAATGCCAGATATCGGTTGGAGGGGGTCAAAAGGTTTTTCTTTTTAATGACTTTTCAAAATGATGAGTGAACCATCAATTTTTGTTACATTTTGCGTCGGTGAGTTCACCTTTCGGTAAGTGTGTGATTGCTTGGAAATTGCATCGACAAGGGCAAACATGCATTCCGAGTTGCAAGCACCTTTCGATTATGGATGGGATGGGGGTGTCTGTTGGTGGGGGGGGGGGTAAGATGTGGGGTGGCTGAAAGCTCGTTTCTCTCCTGACTTTTTTCCCCTCATAATGTATTGATTGGTCAATCGTCTAATCTTGTTATTGATGTAAAAGTATACGCTGATGTCCCTTGTCCTTTCCTTGTACTGTATCCATTATCAGTAAAATCTCTGCCGTTAGCCTTAATTTTACATGGTTGCGATTTTATCTCAAGCACCCTGCTAAACAAAGTTCATGTTGAAAAAGTGCTGGCTTGTGTGCAATATGACTTTCAGAAATTTGAACTTCACCTACAAAGTTATGTTCAGCATGCCATGTGTAGGAAAATGGGATTTGAATCATCCGTTGAATCGTCTTGACTTTCTTTATCTGGTGACATGGATTCATTTTAGATCCTTTGAGAAACACTTTGCTGGCACTTCACAGTGCAAGAGCAGTTGATTAATGAAAGCTTCGCTGCCTGATGGCTCGGTAACTTGTGCTGTGAAAGTGTTGCACACAAACTGGTGTCATTTTGGGAGTCATTTATGCATGAACACATTGAGTGTATACGATCAGTGGGAAACCTTAATGTTAATTTAATTAATTTTGACGCCATGTATTTCAACCATTCGACCAAACCATGTTTACCACATTCTCATGTCACTCACTGACGTTCCCTAGAAAGGACTTCAAACCGTATGCTTTTAGATGTTACGCACCGACATCTGCAGCCAATTGATCTGAATGTTTTGGGGACTTTTCTGTGGATAATACTATCAAGGGGTAAAGTGTTGTGAAGGAAGTGAGTGGTGAGGCCGTTTTTTTTGGTGTTTTTTCCTCCAATATGACTCAACCAAAGGGCTTCCTCGAGGAATTTGGAGTAGTTTATTGACAGGAAATAGACTGGTTGGTTTGCCACAATGATAGAGCAGGAATTTGACCAGGGTACTGCAATCCAATAAGCTTGTCGTTGGCCTCACGGTTAAAGTGGCTGGCTTGAGATTTTGGAGTCCCGAGTTTGAGTCCCTGTCGTGCCATTGAAATAACACCAGGTGGGTTTGACTCTGCCTGTCATCCTTCTGAGGTTGGCAAAATGAGTACCAGCTTACTGGGGTAATAAGCCATGAGATTAGAGTATCCTGCATCGGAGTGGCGATCCGTCTAGCCCTCTACTCCTTTGCCAAAATGAAATTGCCTCGGCAGCCCTATGCACCTCACAGCATGAAAGGAATGGTTATTACTTACTGCCATCCAATGAACCTTTTTTTTTTTAAGTATTATAAAAATTAAAATCCATTACAAGGAACTTCAATACAGAAAGAGGCCATCAGGCCCATGAAGCCTGTGCAACTGTTGCCATCCTATGCTTGTTTGTCCAAACTTTCTTTTTTAATTGCCGAGCAACAAGCAGTGCATACCATTTTTAGTCCTTGGTGTGACTTGCCCAGTGTCAAACCTCTAACCTCCCAGACCCAGAGTGGATGCTCTAACCATTATACCACCGAACCTGGTGAAATGGGATCGTTGATTTTTCACAACCAAGACATAGCAGATTGGGGCATCCTGCTTTACACTCTGTCTGATTGTATGCTGTACTCTTGTTATGCAAGACTCTAAAGCTTTTGCTTTGTTTTCAAGTCATCCATTTTGTCACACCACTCAACTCTGGGAGCATATGCCACTCACTCACCCTGGGTGTGGATGTGCAATTGAAGTTTGACGACCTTTTTAATTGCATCATTCGGCTACCCTAGCACACGGCATAATTGTGCAGGAGTAATGGGTCGATTCACTTCTTTGTACTGTTTGTTTGCTACGTGAGTTTGAACCGTGGTTTATTTTGAGAGATTTCAAAAGTTTATCTGTCATCTGGAAAGTTCTTGGATGGACTTTGTGGTTCCATTTGAGGGTGTAGAGCAGCGAGTGCTGTGTTCTGATCCAAACCGATCTCTCTTCATTGCTTGCCAATGTCTGCTTTCCAGTGACACACCTTTGATGCACTGTGGCTGTTTTGAATTAACAAGGCTAAAGATGCTAAATTGGAGGGTAATAATAGCATTGTTTCGACTTTGTTTTGCAAGTTGGTTTGTTTCTTGGCACAGTATTTGTACACCCAAACTGTAGGAATATAAAATTTTGCTGTTAAAACTGCTTGACAGTGACTTTGAACTGTAGTTTATTTACGGTGGACTTTTTCGCTACATCTTCCTTGACTGTTATTCCTCGAACAGACAAATCCCGAGGGGTCCTTCTCCACAGACGAGAGACGATCGAATCCACGCATCGGCTGTATCTACTGTGGTTCCTGTTTATAGTACAGTGAGTATACCATCCTTGCATTCCTGGGACACCATTTTTAATTTCCTTTCCATGATCTCCTGGAAAGTTTGAAAAGAGGCCACCTATATATTGAATAGGCAAAGGTTGTACAATTTGATCGCCAATTCTCTCTCTTCTCATTTCTCTTTCCGAGGCGTGCACACACTTGCAAAATGTACATCAGATCCACTACATGGTCAAAAGTATGTGGACACCCCTTCTAGTGAGTGGATTCGGCTATTTCAGCCACACCCATTGCTGACGGGTGCCTAAAATCAAGCACACAGCCATGCAATCTCCAGAGACAAACATTGGCAGTAGATTGGGCCATACTGAAGAGCTCAGTGACTTTCAACGTGGCACCGTCATAGGATGCCACCTTTCCAACAAGTCAGTTCGTCAAATTTCTGCCCTGCTACAGCTTCCCCGGTCAACTGTAACTGCTGTTATTGTAAAGTGGAAACGTCGAGGAGCAACAACAGCTCAGCCGCAAACTGGTAGGCCACACAAGCTCACAGAACGAGACCGCAGAGTGCTGAAGCGCATAGCGTGGAAAAATCGTCTGTCATCGGTTGCAACACTTACTACCTACTTCCAAACTGCCTCTGGAAGCAATGTCAGCACAAGCACTGTTCGTCGAGAGCTTCATGAAATGGGTTTCCATGGCCGAGCAACTGCACACAAACCGAAGATCAACATGTGCAATGCCAAGCGTCGGCTGGCGTGGTGTAAAGCTCACCGCCATTGGACTCTGGAGCAGTGGAAACGCATTCTCTGGAGTGATGAATCACGCTTCACCATCTGGCAGTCTGACGGACGAATCTGGGTTTGGCGGATGCCAGGAGAACGCTATCTGCCCAAACGCAAAGTTTGGTGGAGGAGGAATAATGGTCTGGGGCTGTTTTTCATGGTTCGGGCTCAGCCCCTCAGTTCCAGTGAAGGGAAATCTTAACGCCACAGCATACAATGATATTCTAGACGATCCAACTTTGTGGCAACAGTTTGGGGAAGGTCCTTTTCTGTTGCAGCATGACAATGCCCCCGTGCACAAAGTGAGGTCCGTACAGAAATTGTTTGTCGAGATCGGTGCAGAAGAACTTGACTGGCCTGCACAGAGCTCTGACCTCAACACCATCAAACACCTTTGGTATAAATTGAAACGCCGACTACAAGCCAGACCGAATCGCCCAACATCAGTGACTGACCTCACGAATGCTCTTGTGGCTGAATGTCAGTAAATCCCTGCAGCAATGTTCCAACATCCAGTGGAAAGCCTTCCCACAAGAGTGGATGCTGTTTTCGCAGCAAACGAGGGACTAACTCCATATGAATGCCCATGATTTTGGAATGAGATGTTGGATGTGTAGGTGTCCACATACTTTTGGCCATGCTGTGTAAGTTATATTTGTGTGTTGGCAATGTGGTCAGAGCAATACAAAATATGGAACTGTATTGCATAAGATACACATACATTGTAGCTCAACTCTCTAATATGTTGCATTTGTTTTATAATGCAGTAAACGTTACATCCTGCATGTGACACGTGACAGAGCACCTGTTAACATGTCAAATTAATATTTATATTATATGCATATGTGGAAAAATTACGCAACCAGATTAGGAATCGAACCCAGGTACGCTGGTGAACCGTACCAGTGCTCTGGCATTTGAGCTATCTGGGCAACTTTCTTGTTATTTTATTTCATTTCATTTTATTCGGGTACCCAGTCTAATGTACTGGGCAACCTATTGTTTTTCTTCTGTTTATTTATTATTAGGTCATCTCTATCATCTCAGTAGAGATGACCTAATAATAACAGTCTCGAAGTCTGTCCGTCCGTACGTACGTCCGTCCGTCCACAATCAAACCGAGTGGAGACAAATAACCAATAGTGGAATGCCAACAGGACAGTCCTTGCAACTTGCTCGCGGATCCTGGCGCACATGGAATGAACAAAGGGGGGGGGGGTGCAAATGCAAAACAGAACGGGGGCTGGTAAACGTGGACAGTAGAGTAGGCATGGCATGGCAAAGGTGGACAGGCAAAGCATGGCAAAACAAGGCCGCTGTAGCAAACACAGCCGGCAGACGATCGACCGGCACAGGCCTTGCAGTAACACAGCCAGCCGATGAAGTTGGCCAGCCTCTCGCCGTGCAGTGCAGGTTGGTGGAGGGAGTGCGGTGGTGCTGGCCACTCGGAAGGCGGGCTCGGACCTACCTACCTGTCTCCCTCCCACCTATCGCCTTTGCCTGTCACTGTCCATACCCACTCCCTTAATTTGTACAAACCCAATTTAGCCCCAACTTATTTTTTGTTGTTTTTATTTTTATCTTTCCCCACTATAATTCGTTCCCTAACCCCCTTTACCGTCCTTGTTCGGCTGACCTATCTCGTCACCGAGCCTAGTCCCAACCCCTACGTTCCCTTCCCGGAGGGGAATGAGGGAGGGCTAGCGTCCTGCGTCGAGGCCTAACTCAAGCCTCAGGATGGCATCCTCAGATTTCAGCGATCTAACCCAAAGTGGGTCCAGCGGTCCACTACGAGAGCGAAGGGATGGATGGTGCGGAGGGGTACACTTCCTAATCTACCCTAACCATTATCACTTAAACTACCCCAGGGCTTTCAACAAGCGCCTATCGCTTAATCTACTGGTTCTATCAACCCAGATTCCCGTCGCCTGTGTTGGTGTCCTCACAATTTCGGGCCATGCCCCCCAATTTTCTTCCCTTGCCCTCTCACAGCCGGGACGCGTGGCTCCCTTGGCAGGCACTACCCTCTGTCGATTCTCCTATGATGGCACCCCAGGCACTACACTGCCTCCGAGCCTACCAGCTCCCTAAACACCGGGGAGTGCCCTTCCTGGCAACTCCCCTGAAACGCTCACGTGGCAGGCTGGCGCCCCGGGCCCCTTCCCTGGGTCCCCGTGCCCAATGCACTGCCCACGCGGCTAATGGCGCCCCAGGCCCCCGCATCATGCCGGCGCACTAGGGTGTTTCACAAAATTTATTTACACAAAATTTTGCCAGATCGCTTTTTGTCTTGTTCCAATTGGCATTGCAAGCATCTGTACCAAAAATGGAGTCAATTGCTGCACATTTAGGGGTGGCACACTTTTTCACAATGTTGACGTTTCTTTCTATTTTCAGGAATAATGGCATCAAGAAAGAAATGTAACTTGCTCGAGAAGCCCCCTCTACCTTCCATTTTAGGAGCTCGCCTTCCCTCAAAGGAGCAAATGCTACTCCACCTCCTCTATCATATTGAAGAGGGGAAGGCATTATCAAAGGCCACAACAGCAACAATGGATGAAGTAAAGAAGATATGGGATAGAGCCAGTTTACCGACAATGACGGATGCCAATCTTCGAAAAAAGATCAAGAATCTGTATGCGGAGTACAAGAAACTAATAAAAGAGAAATATAGAGAGACGGATGGAGCTCTTTTACGTCATGAAACTTGGCTGGGGGATCTTCAGGACCTCTTCGATATTGCTGCAGCAAACATATTCGACCTGAAGATCCCTGAAGAAGACAAAGAATTTCGAAGGCGCCAAAGAGAAGACCCGATGTCATGCTCTTTTGGATGTGTAGACAAGCTTCAGCAAGGGAAGGATAAGAGAAAGAGGGCAAGAGAAGCTGAGAGAAACGCAAGAGCTGAACACAGTGCAGAAACAATGGCAAAACAGAAGTGTATCCGAAGTACTTGCACGCTATCTCGATTGAGGGAAGAAGTTGGACAAGATTCATCAACAGCCTCTGAAGATGGTTCAGACGAAGAGTTCGCTTACTTTACTGCATCAAAATAACTTTATTTGAGGCCCACACGAGACTGACATTGAAGCAGAAGCGATCAGTGAGGAAAGTTACCAACTTTGTCTGTTTCATCTACAGAATGTATTGGCATGAGTCTTCCCTGGCAACACATGCTCCAAAGAATGATTTGGACTTGATCCAGAGTTTGCATCTGTATCCGGATAAAACCATTGCAGATGCTGCATTGAACAGCATTGGACGACATTTGTGGTATCTGTCGGAAGATCTCGTCACCCTGGCATTTTTTGATGCTCGCATTGACGCTGAAGAAAAGGAGACAATGCTGAGAATTCTTGAAAGAGGCCCTGGGAAGATGCTCAAGACTTGATGCAGTCTTTCTTACGCAAGAGCAGTACAGCTACCATCTCTAGCCTCGTCACTCGCCGCTCAATCCACTTCTTTGAGGTTCTCACTGAAGGCCAAATTGATGGCAGAAGTAACCCTGATGATGTGAGGTCCATTCTCACAGATGAGAATCTGCGTCAAAAAGTTCATTCCTTGAAGGTCATCAAAGACAGCGCAGAGAGAGGCATTGCCCTTATCAAACGCTGTCAACAATCTGTGCGAAACGAAGACCAAAATCAATTTTTGCTCCGTGTTGTGCAAGGACACAGAGATAAAGTATCAAAGAGAACAAAGTCATCATACAGCGAATATAGTGTTTGAACTCTTCTAATGTTCTTACTCATTTAGTATAAGTACAGGGAAAGATAATTATTAATGACCATACTTATCTTTATATCGTTCAAGTTTCTGTTTCCTGCGAAAGTTACGCATTCTTAGGTTGAGCAATAAAAATTGTGAAAAAGTGTGCCACCCTTTACGGGTGTCCTATTGGCTCAATTTTTGGTACAGATGTTCAAAATGCGATCTGGCAAAATTTGGAAAACTTTTACTTATACCATTATATTGTGAACCACCCGAGGGCGCACCCGTGGCCACTCCGCTATCCCGGCCCCCCATGGGCCCTTGGCCTACCGCGGCCGACGAGCCCGGTGCCCGGGGTACCCACTCAGCGATGCTCACCTTTCGCAGCCACGCTCCCAGCCCGTCAACAGGGCTCCTGCACCCCTCCAAACGGGTTTCGAGCCTACTTCCCCACCAACAACAAAACTATTCCATTTTGTCAATTTAACTGACCCCGGGGTCCCTTGGGTGGGAATCACTCCTCCCCCAATCACTCATCGCACCATGCATTCCCCATTCGCTCCATGCACACAGACCTGCTGGCCTCACTCACCCAACAAGTACATTTCCGCTCTTCAACTCACATTCCATCGCTGAATCCTGCCATCCTGCTCACTACATCCCCTAATTAACTCGTGCTCCGACGTCGTCCCTTACCATACAGCACGATCCTTTTAACCGACGTAGCTAAGCTACGTCCCCTCTACGCATCCACAGTCTGTCACTGTCCTCAAATCCATAAAAAAATCCATTTTCCCAACCTAAATCTGAACTACAATCCCTCTAACTAATCCATTCCACGGGCCCCATGAGGACTTACCCCTGCCCCATGACGCAGGTCTAGCTATCACTAACCCTTCCCCCTAACTAGTGGTATCCTGTGCCCAGGCAGGAGGGGGGGGGTCTTCCACCCCTTGGCCGGGAATCCTGTTCACCCGAAGCGAGGCTTGCTTTTTTTTTTTTAAATTGCGCAGCACCAGCGCGGCAACTCGCAGCTCGCGCACCTTGCACCTTGCCCGTGACGTCATGGCAGCTGTTTGAGTCCCTCGTCCCTCTTGGACGGTACTATCCGGCAGGAATTCACCCTCCTGCCAGATTCCAACCATACACGCAGCCATGACGCCACTCTGCGCATTAAAAAAAAAAACAAGCCTCGCGTCTCGAGGGGTTCTCCACACGAACACATGTGCTCTGCCCGTCCATGACCTGTGTCGTGCGCTCTGCGAACAGAACACACTGCACAGGCCACATAGAGCTTCACACACACTCCCGCGTGGAGAACCCATCCGGTCCAAATCCGTTGTCCTAGCCTAGCTTTTGTCCGTCCACGGGATCGGCAAAATTCACCGCTGGCGTTTCCGGACCGGGTTTCACTCCCGCAAGCGCGCATGTGGCGGCCTCGTGCGTACCACAGCACGGACCTCGCGCTCGCCGCCGTGCAAACCCGGCACAGTCCCCAATGCAGCTACGGCCACTACAAGGCCCTTGTCTCTCTGTCGCCGTCGTCGTCGCCATTCGACCCACGCACACCTGCGTGTTACGACGCTCAGACTCCACTCCATCACACTCACACCGGGAGACGCGGCTGCGTGCTCCCACATGCCGACCGTCATCTCCCTCACATACAGGGACCTTACACACACTGTCTCTCTCACACGGACCCTCTCACTCACACCCAACCTTTCACTTGCACAGGGGGTCTCACTCACACCATGCGTGCTCGAAAGCACGCATCTCCGCGCACTCACAAACACACACACCTGCACAACCACACTGGGGATTCGTGTCCCCACAAGGGTTCCCGGGGCCTCTATACCCCCCAAGCTGCATGTGCACCTGTCCACAGCACTCGCCCCCTCGACTCCGCCCGGCACGACCGAACCCACCTGGTCGTGACTCGCTTCAAGGGAGAACAGCGTCTCCCTCCATTCCCGAAGGAGGCTATCCAGCTGCTCGCACCGGGTCCCCACACGTTCTGCCAGCTCCCCCACATTATCCTCCACTAACTTTGTGTGTGTGTGCTCGTCCCCAACCCCATCCTTATCGTGCAGTCTCTCCTCTAGTTTTTCTATCTCCCGAGTCTCTATACATTTTATTTCTGTTGCCTCCGTGTCTATTAGTTTCTTCCTGGATCCTCATCTCTGCTTCCTCCTTAGTTTTATTTAATTCATTCTCAACTCGGTCGATCTCCCATGTCTCTGGCAATACTTCTACTTCCTTCTTTCTCTCTGTTGCTTCCCTCTTCTCCATTTTTATTTGTGTCTCCTTTATTAGGGTTGGTCCTAACTGTTCCTTCATCCGACGAGTGGCGTCGATCAAGTCCTGCACCACCGACATTGCTCCTTGTGGTGCTGTCACACATCCCACCTTATTGCGTTGTTCTACTTCCTGGCTCCTTCTGAGTCGTTCCTCCTCTCGGAACTTCCTGAGTTCTTCGTTGTCCCTCCGGAGTTTTTCAATCTCCCTGGACTACAATCTTGTTCCCCGTTTTAGTTGTTCAATTTCAAACTCACATTGTTCTTGTTTTCTACCCCACAGTTTCTCCTGCCCCTCATTTTCCAATCTCATCGTTTCTTTCAATTGGCTCATTTCCTTCCTGTGTTTCATTCGCTGTTCTCTCTCTACTCTTCCTTGTTTCCTCTCCTGTCCTTCCTTCTCCAGTTTCGTGGTTTTCTTCATTTGGCTAATTTCCCTTTTGTGTTTCATTCGCTGTTCTTTGTCTATCTCCTCGCACTCCAGCCTCGCCTTTTCTTCCAATTGGTCAACCTCGGCTTCATGTTCCTTTTGTTTTCTATCCCATTGTTCCTCTCGTTCTTCCCCTCTCCAATCTCTGTCCTTCAATTTCCTGATTTCTCCTTCCTGCTTCATTCGTTCTTCCTTCATTACTCTTTCTTGCATCTCATTCTGCAATCTCATCATTTCTTTCAACTGACTGATTTCTTTCTCCTGTCTCATTCCTTGTTCTTTGTATTTTTTATTCCACTGTCTCTCTCGTTCCTCATTCTGCAATCTGGCCTTCACTTCCAGCTGTTCGATCTGTACAGTGTGGTTCCTTAACGTTTCATTCTCCGTTCTTGTTCTCTCCTTTCTCAACATCCTCAGCTCGTTTTGTAGTTCCCTCTCTTTGGTTTCGTGTTCCAGTAACTCAGAAGTTTTTTTCCATTTTTTCTTTCTCTCTTCCTCCCTTTCCTTGCACACCGCATCCCTTTCCTCTCTCATCTCTTCCCTTTTCCTGATCATCTCTGCATACTCCAACCATGCCTTTTTCTTTAGGTGTTCCTGATATTCCTGTCCTATTTTTACCTCCTCCTCCAGTTGCTTTACTTCCAAATTGTGTTTCCGTTTTTGCTCCTCTTGCTTTGTTGTCCATTTTTCCTTTAATTGTTTCTGAAGCCCGACAATGTCCAGCGTAGGCACGCTTGACCTCGCCTGACATGCCCACATGGTTTGAAACGGTTCTTGGGAGCGCTCGCCTCGTGTCGCACCATTCGCCGCGCCATAAATAGCCGCTCGCTCCGTGCTGCGCTGAGGTGCGATCGCGCCGCCATTATGCGACTCAGTTTGCCGGTAAAGTTCGTGCTCAGAATATTGGGTTGAGCTTCCCCACGGATTGTAATTACAAGTCCCGTCCTGGGTCATGGATCCAACATTTCTACACTTATGCATTTCTAATACCCCCGGCACCCGCTCGCCTTGAGACTCCATCTTATTTCTCGAAAGCGATTAATTTAGCCTGCTCGTAATTTGGGGTGAACGGGGGGGGGGGAGGGGGGCGGTCGCCTCGCACACCCCTGGTCCGATCCCTGTGAATTTAGCTTGGAGACTGGAGAGCTTGTATCCCACTCCTGACACCAGTGTTACGAATTTCCGCCCGCCGGCGTGCAATCCACCACGTAACTCCAGTCGCGACACGTCGCCCACCGGACGGACAATTCAGTCGTGACCTTCCTGGAACTACCGCCAGGAGCCAGTCACGGGTGGGGGTTTAACCTCACCACAACCCAGTCCGCATTCTACCCACGCGAAATAGGGTGAATCGCCGAATGTCGATATACCTAAGTACCCGCGCGGGTAGCGTACCGAGGAGTTGTACCACGCCGCAGGTCGACTCCGGACACGAACCGCTTAAGCGGCTCGTTCCGTGCTGCAGGGATAACCGATCGGAGCTGTCGTCGACCTCGACGGTTCAGATTAGTTACCGGGTGTTTTAAACCCACTATCAATACCTTACGTGATGCAAGATGGAGATTCAACAAAGGAAAGGGCGAAGCGAAACGGGAAACAGTTCAACAAGCAAGCACTTTTATTTCACACACGTAA
Source organism: Eptatretus burgeri (assembly GCF_056783735.1). Taxonomy (NCBI): domain Eukaryota; kingdom Metazoa; phylum Chordata; class Myxini; order Myxiniformes; family Myxinidae; genus Eptatretus; species Eptatretus burgeri. Next base: position 90,292,328 of record NC_140970.1, on the reverse strand, counting down.
GCAGGCAAATAGGAACAGAAGCAGGAAAATAGGAACAAAGGAAAGCACTATGACCGAATAAAAGGCAATTATTTACAGCACAGTCACTTGTACAGGTTTTACTTTGCAAGACTGGCGCCACAAACACACATACAAAAGCCCGAAAACAAAAGAAAAGAAGTGACTTCCCTCATGGACCGTAAAGTCCTCCTCTCCTACTACCGTCAGCGCGGTCACGCCTGGTTCCGGCCTCCCACGCGGCTGGCGAACCCTCTCCGGCACCCCTCGTCCGGACGCGCATGTCCACCACAGGTCGCACTGCGGCGCCTCCCGTCCGCGTCTCCACCAACAGGCCGCGCGGGCCACGAGCGCGGGAACGAGAGAGGAGGAAGGGAGCGCTTTGGAGAGCGAGACCGAGGGAGAGAGAGCGAGCCTTTTTGGAGAGAGAACGAGAGAGATCGAGCCTTTTTGGAGAGAGAGGTGGTCCTTTTTCGGAGAGAGCTACACCCAACATGAGCCACGATCAGAGAGAGCGCTACCACCAAGAGCCACGATCAGAGAGAGAGAGCGACAGCCAACATGAGCCACGATCAGAGAGGGGGTGAGCCTCACGTCCGTTTGCCTTTTGTAAGGCGGGCCTCCGCCCTTTGCCGCGTGGGGCTCCGCCCCGTTCGCGGCTCCACCTCCCTTCGAGGCGTTTCCAGAAGGCTCTCGAAGGCGGGGCGTGCCCCCACTCCGACCGCCTCACGCCGGGCCTCCACCAATGGGGAGGGAGCTGTCCTGCCCCCCTTCCCGTGCCAGCTTTGGCACCGCAGAGGGGTGCGCAAACCCGCGCACGAGCGCAAGTTTCTTTTTTGCCGTTGTCGTTGGTTGGTTTGAGGTTGTTGGATCCAAAATAAGGATAGAGAAAGAAAAATGGCTAACTCAAAGCGTCGCAGCCCGGATGAATCACACATATATCCCTCTAAACAACAGGTGTTGACTAACTACACATGAACTTAGTGTCATAACTGATCTGAGGACCCTTTATGGTGTATTGCGAATTTCCACAGCCGTAACAATGTATGTATGTATGTATATATATATATATATATATATATATATATATATATATATATATATATATATATATATATATATATACATATATATATATATATACAGTCATGCGCCGCTTAACGACGTTCCGGGCAACGACGGATCGCATATACGACGGATCTGCTAGCTCTGAAAAAAAAAATGTAACTGAAAAATTCCTATCGCCGAGTGATATAGCCTCGTATAAAATTATGTACACTGTACAGTACTTAATACTTCATAATGATAATAAACGACAGTGTGGCCCTGTTACAATGCGATCTTTGAGGTCCATAAAATGTCATCGTGAAAAAAACAGGATCGTGCTAAATCGAGATTCAAGTAAATCCGATTTTAATTTTTAATCATAGGTACACTTCAACTGTGAAAGACGGAATCTAAAACAAAAATCCTGAAAATCACATTGTATGATTTTTAAATAATTAATTTGCATTTTATTGCATGAAATAAGTATTTGATCACCTACCAACCAGTAAGAATTCCGGCTCTCACAGACCTGTTAGTTTTGTCTTTAAGAAGCCCTCCCATTCTCCACTCATTACCTGTATTAACTGCACCTGTTTGAACTCGTTATCTGCATAAAACACAGCTGTCCACACTCAATCAATCAGACTCCAACCTCTCCACAATGGGCAAGACCAGAGAGCTGTCGAAGGACATCAAGGATAAAATTGTGGACTTGCACAAGGCTGGGATGGGTGACGGGATAATTGGCAAGAAGCTCTGTGACAAGGCAACAACTGTTGGCGCAATTATTAGAAAATGGAAGAAGTTTAAGATAACAGTCAATCTCCCTCGGTCTGGGGCTCCATGCAAGATCTCACCTCGTGGAGCCTCAATGATCATGAGAAAGGTGAGGGATCAGCCCAGAACTACACGGCAGGACCTGGTCAATGACCTGAAGAGAGCTGGGACCACAGTATCAAAGAAAACCATAAGTAACACACTACGCCGTCATGGATTAAAATCCTGCAGCGCACGCAAGGTCCATCTGCTCAAGCCAGCGCATGTCCATGCCCGTCTGAAGTTTGCCAATGACCATCTGGATGATCCAGAGGAGGAATGGGAGAAGGTCATGTGGTCTGATGAGACCAAAATAGAACTTTTTGGTTTAAACTCCACTCGCCGTGTTTATAGGAAGAAGAAGGATGAGTACAACCCCAAGAACACCATCCCAACCGTGAAGCATGGAGGTGGAAACATCATTCTTTGGGGATGCTTTTCTGCAAAGGGGACAGGACGACTGCACCGTATTGAGGGGAGGATGGATTGGGCCATGTATCGCGAGATCTTGGCCAACAACCTCCTTCGCTCAACAAGAGCATTGAAGATGGGGCGTGGCTGGGTCTTCCAGCATGACAACGACCCGAAACACACATCCAGGGCAACTAAGGAGTGGCTCCGTAAGAAGCATGTCAAGGTCCTGGAGTGGCCTAGCCAGTCTCCAGACCTGAACCCAATAGAAAATCTTTGGAGGGAGCTGAAAGTCTGTGTTGCCCAGTGACAGCCCCGAAACCTGAAGGATCTGTATGGAGGAGTGGGCCAAAATCCCTGCTGCAGTCTGTGCAAACCTGGTTAAGAACTATAGGAAATGTCTGATCTCTGTAATTGCAAACAAAGGTTTCTGTACCAAATGTTAAGTTCTGTTTTTCTGATGTATCAAATACTTATTTCATGCAATAAAATGCAAATTAATTATTTAAAAATCATACAATGTGATTTTCAGGATTTTTGTTTTGGATTCCATCTTTCACAGTTGAAGTGTACCTATGATAAAAATTGCAGACCTCTACGTGCTTTGCAAGTTGGAAAACCTGCAAAATCAGCAGTGTATCAAATACTTGTTCTCCCCACTGAATATATATATATATATATATATATATATATATATATATATATATATATATATATATATATATATATATATATATATATATATATGTATGTGTATATATATATATATATATATATATGTATGTGTATATATATATATATATATATATATATATATATATATATATATATATATATAGATATAGATATTTCTGTTGGACTTTCTTTGAATAATTTTATTTTGACTCAATAACCAAAGCCATTAGACTTTTGTAGCACAAGCACAATATATGCAACGACCAACTCTTTCTGGATGGTGAGGAGGTGTTTACCTGGATTGGTCTGAATCCTCCCTTTGCCAGAGCAGCAGCAGAAGTTGCAGGTAGAAGGGGGCAACACGGAGAGGAGGGAGGAGGATAGGATGGCACACGGTGAACAAGGAGGGGGAAACGTGCGCAAACACACAAGCAGCAGAGAATCAAAGTGAACAATGCAAGCTGGTAACTGGTGTGCAAGCAAGGAGAAGAAAATAGATAAATAACAGATGCATGGGCAGAGACGAAGTGGAAATGTTTGGGGTGCGTGTGGAAAGGAGAGGGGTGCGTGCGGAAACGAAGGGGTGCGGTGCCTCCAACAGAGGCGTGCGCCGCAAATATCGATCCATATATCTATATATCAACATATATATATATATATATATATATATATATATATATATATATATATATATATATATATATATATATATATATATATTTGGATAGATATAGATTCATACATATAAATATTTGGATGGATATATGGATTTATATAGACATATGGATATATTGATCGATATGGATATATGGATAGATATAGATATAGATATTTGGATCGATATTGATATAGATATATGGATAGATATAGTTATTTGGATAGATATCGATGTGGATATTTGGATAGATATAGATATATGGATCGATATAGACATAGATATAGATTTCGATATACGGAAATATCGTTTGATATTTGGACGATTTGATATCGTTTGACATTGGTTGTATAGTAATACTTCCCGTATTTGTTTGAGTAATTTGTACAAAAGCCTGCTTTATCAATGGATCTCCATTGTCAGTGCAAATTAAAATGACCCCACAGAATATATGTATTTAAACTTTTCTGTTATGTATCTTAGGACACACGTGCTTGCATGCATCACGTTTCATAATCTCTTTTTTCACCAGCAAGGCATTTTATGATGGTGCACAAATGCTTTTTGTGAAGAAGGTGGAGTTTGAAGTCTGCCTGCCACGCATGCTTGTTTTCATTTCTTGCTCCCTCTAGTGCCGACAGAGCCTTTGGCAGAACCCCAATGAACAGGGGGTTGGGGGTTGGGGCTGTCTGTCACCAAGCCTTCCTGATTTTCTTGGCTCTGAGCCCAAAAGGCACAGCCATATCTTTGTCTCTATTACCAGCATCACCCCGGCACCAATTGAAATTCGCTGCCTTTCCTTCTCATTATTTGTTCTTTTGCTTGATTCATGTTCTTTGAATTTTGAAATCTTGAAAATCATGATTCTGCAACAAATGGAGTTTTAAGGTGCATGTCAATTACATTTTTCGCTCTTTGGCTTTTATAAAATGGGTTTTTATTTTTTGCTTGAATGAATTGTTTTGCTTTGAGAAAAGCATGTAATTTGGTGTTCCTGCTGTCGATGTCCACCTTCCTGCCTCGCTTTACTCCAAGGTCAAAAATAAATATTTAAGATACCCTGTAAGCACTTTCATTTGCTGCTGGTTGAACCCTAGTCTGACCTGCAGTTTACCAATTTGTGGCTCCCCATACACTATACCTGATATAAATGCTGCAGATGTTTGTAATGCATACTTGCAAGGGATTTCATGTCGAGACCAGAATGGGCAGCAGGAGAAGGTGTCAGCAGTTGTGCCAGTAAGGATTAACACCAAGCAACATGGAGTAAAGTTCAGACTCAACATCCTTTTTCCTTCTCCTGTGTTATTTTACCTTCTTACTCCTGCTCCTCCACATACCAATTCTTCTTCCTCACATTTGTGAGGTTTTATTTTTGTGATTTATGTTGATTACATTGTTTTTATTTTACTTGCATTGTTCAAATAATGCGTTTTATTTTATTCAAAGCTGATTGGTCAATAAAATTGCTCTCCTCTCCTCTCCTCTCCTCTCCTCTCCTCTCCTCTCCTCTCCTCTCCTCTCCTCTCCTCTCCTCTCCTCTCCTCTCCTCTCCTCTCCTCTCCTCTCCTCTCCTCTCCTCTCCTCTCCTCTCCTCTCCTCTCCTCTCCTCTCCTCTCCTCTCCTCTCCTCTCCTCTCCTCTCCTCTCCTCTCCTCTCCTCTCCTCTCCTCTCCTCTCCTCTCCTCATTTCTAAGGTTACTCGGCAACCAGGTCCTCCCTCTGCCCCATATGGCACAGTTCACGAAATGAACAAATCTGCACAGGCCCTCCCACCCTCCCAGCCACCCCATGCACATTCCCCAGGATTGTCTCAGGTAAGTTGCTCAGCTCAAACATCTACAGCAAAGATGTTCTGTTTAAATGTCATAAAATGGTCACCACGATCTCAGATCAAGACAACTGTTAAACACCATTTCGTATTGTTTCCCCATCCAAAACCATGATCTTTTCTACCCCTGTTAACTCTCCCACCTCCATCCAAATTTCCAGTTTTTACTTCCTGAGAGTTTGCTTCTGTATCCGCCTTGTCCACTCCGTGCATCCTCCCTACCCCTCTTTCTTCCCCACATCCCTTATGTGTCGAAGTCTCCCTCCATTGTATTCTTCAATCTTGCTGTTGCTGTCCCCTGCTTTTTTTACTGTTCCTTTTGTTCTGTTGCACCCTAATCCATTGTGTTCTAGCTCTTCCACGAGCCTTGACTGTATACAAAAGATAAAAATGCTTCCACAAAACATTTTTTTCTTCCTTCTTGTAATTTGGCCGATTAGAAACACATTGTGCCCTGATGGTATATAAATGTTTTCGTAATGCTCCTGCATCTTGTTTGTATTGATGTACTTTATACTTTGCACACTGTGGTTATTTTGACTTGCCTTCCCATCTGCTTTCCTCGCCAGCACCCCTACGTGTCAAATCAGCCAGGGCCACCCCCTTTAGTCTACCCCACGGCCCCACCCCCACAGCAACCTCCAATGAACGCGCAGCCACAGCAATCGCGCCAGGTACCTACTGCACATAATTGCATTGAACAGAGATGCTTATGATTTCCTTCTATCTGTACTTTGACACTCCATGTGCTTTCCAACCACCTAGTTTCGTAAATCGAAGCTTTTGAAGATGGTGTTGTACTGAATTTTTTTCTGCGTGGTTTGATGCCTTACTTCACTTTTGCACACTACTCTTGCCATTTGCGGTATTCCAGAAAAATGTCTGTGCTCTTGAAAAAACCTAATATTTAGGTTTTCGCTCTCCAAAGCCAACATGATACAGCTCATCCATAGTTGTTTTCTTATAGCGAGTGTAAATCGCTTTGTGAATGCAGGTGTTCTGCACAAATGTTTGTCTTCAGCAAGACAGCAATAGTGATCAAGAATTTGTGTGTCAATGTTAATCATCTACTCCCCAAAATGTAAAGCCACCATTTTTAGCATGGGCCCAAGAAGAAAAGCCTGGAAACTCCCTTTGTCATCAACCTATTGCTATTTATGTCTATCACTTGAGATCTCGTGCACAACCCAACAGCCTTTCCGGTCATTGTCGTCTGTGGTGTGGCGGCATCAATCCTGTTGTTTCCTTCTCTCACTCTTGCCTCCCTCCCTTCCACCTGCATACCTGGTGCAATAGTTCCCCACGGGTGCTCGTCCTACTCACCATCAGGTACTAACCACAGCTTGCCTGGTGAGCATGGATGTGCTAGACCCTGTTAGCATGTCGCTGCATCTTGCCATCATCTATGCTCACGTTTTTTATCTTTCACACCCCCCCCACCCTCCACCTCCACCCTCCATCACCCCTCCCATCAATATACTCTTCTATGCACTCTTGGTTTACACTGCATTTGCATCTTAAATTCATCAGTAAACATTTCCACTTCGTCTGCCCATGCATCTGTTATTTATCTATTTTCTTCTCTTTTCTTGCACATCAGTTACCAGCTTGCATTGTTCACTTTGATTCTCTGCTGCTTGTGTGTTTGTGCGCGTTTCCCCCTCCTTGCTCACCGTGTGCCATCCTATCCTCCTCCCTCCTCTCCTTGTTGTCCCCTTCTACCTGCTACTGCTGCTGCTGCTCTGGCAAAGGGAGGATTCAGACCAATCCAGGTAAACACCTCCCCACCATCCCTAAAGAGTTGGTCGTTGCACATATTGTGCTTGTGCTACAAAAGTCTAATGGCTTTGGTTATTGAGTCATAAAATAAAATTATTCAAAGAAAGTCCAACAGAAATCTAATATCTCAGACGCCGTACATCGAGTTGTAAAGCATTGTTTTGGTGAGTTGTATGGTGTCCATTTAGATTGGTCATTCCATTCGAACACTTAACCTTCCAATAGTTCCCCAGATGACTGTCTCAGAAATTTGTTCATGGGAGTGGCGCCTTATTAACCTCCGCCATCGAAGATGGACGGAGGTTACTGTTTTCACCCCTGTCTGTTTGTTTGTGAACAGTCTTACGGAAAAACTCCTGGATGGATTTCGACGAAACTTGGTGGGGGGGATTTGGCATGCCATGAGATTTTGGACTTGGTCCAAAGTCCAATATGGCCACTATGGTGGCCATTTGGAAAAAAAAATTGAATTTTTGTTTTTGCATTTCTGCATGCTTTAAGTGATTTCCAACCAAAAAAAAATTTGTTCGAGAAAAAAAAAAAAATTTTGCAACTTTATTTCAAAAAAATGTAATTTTATTTGAAAAATATTTGAATTTTTTTTTTTGCATTTCTACATGTTTTAAGTGATTTCCAACCCCCCCCCCAAAAAAAAAATTGTTAGAGAAAAAAACAACGAATTTTGCAACTTTTCAAAAAAAAATTTGATTTTTTTTTTGGGCATTTCTACATGCACGTTGATCTAGTTTAGTTTATTCAATCGTGGTTCAGTAGAGTCTGATCCGTTTTGACCTACAATGAATAGGATATCAGGTTGACTTAAGTGTCCCAGCCGTGTTGGCGGTGGAGTTTTTTTTTTTTTTTTTGTATACCTTGGTCGAGGCTCGTATGAGAGCTAACACACAACTCACAGCAAGGAGGCATGAGACAAGAAGGGCGGGAGTGGAAGGGACAAAACAGTGGGGAACAGACACATTAAGTGAACTGTGGAAGGGAGAGAGATGGGGATGGGATGGGGAACATGGTGAAGAGAAGATGGACATTTCAGGGACTTTCAGGAAGGAAAGCAGGAGAAATGAAGGAAGTGGGCTTGGGTGGATTATCGGGGGTAGAAAAGATCGAGGATTTGGATGGGGGAAGATAAGAGGTGGTGGTGAACAGCTGTTTTGAAAGCCTGGAGGGAAGAATGGGAAAGAATAGAGTGAGGAAGTTTATTCCAAAGGCGGGAAAAAAGAGGAATGAAAGAGTGAAGATGAGCAGTGATTCGTGATTTTGGTAGTTTTACCAGAAGGGGGTTGTTGGCGGACCTTGAGCGCCCTGTGGAAATGTGGTGGGGACAAATCGCAGAGAGAGCAGGGGGGCAAGGCTGGAGAGGAGTCGGTAGAAGACAGAAAGACCACCGACCAACCTGCGGTGATTGAGTGAGAGGCCCAAAGACTCAGCTTCATTGCGGGAGATGCCGATGATCTTAAATGCCCTGGTTTCGACAGCGTGAAGCCGAGAAAGGTGGGAGGCAGGAGCACCAGCCCAGAGGGGAGAGCAGTACTCCATTAGGCTACGGACAAAAGCTTTGTAAGTGGTCAGGAGCTCAAGAGGGCCGAGGAAGGACTTAGCACGACGGAGGATTCCCAGTCGGCGACTGGCTTTTGAGGCGAGTTTGGAAATGTGACTTTCCCAGGAAAGGTCATGGCAGATAGTGAGACCCAGAAGCTTGAAAGAAAAGACTTCTTCCAGAGGATTGTTGAGAAAGTGGATGGGGGGGGGTTTGTAAACGGTCCTTTCGAAGAGACATAGTGAGAGTGTGAGATTTGTCTGGATTGAAAGACATGTTCCACGTGTTGGACCAGTTTGTGATTTTATCCAGATCTGCACTGAGCGAAGAAGCTGCTGCTTGCCGGTCTGAGGGATGACAGATGGTACGGCAGAGGGTGGAGTCGTCGGCAAAGAGAAATAGAGGATTTTCCAGAGAGTCCGAGAGATCATTGATGAAAACCAGAAAAAGAACAGGGCCCAGAACGCTACCTTGAGGAACTCCAGCCTGCACAGGAAGAGGGGATGAAAGAACTCCATTTAGGGTCACACGTTGACTGCGACGGGAGAGGAAGTCTGCGAGCCATGAGTGGAGATGGCCTTGAATACCATGGGAAGAGAGTTTGGTGAGTAGGGCAGGGTGCCAGACTGTCAAAAGCACGTGATATGTCCAGGGATACGGCTCGGATTTCCTGTCTGGCATTGAGGACCTCCATCCATTGATGGGAGAGCAGAAGCAGCATATCCAGGGTAGAGTGACCTGGTCTGAAACCAAATTGATGATTGGAAATCAAGCCATTGGAGAAGAGGAAGGATTTCATGTCTGAAGCGATGATTAATTCCATCACCTTGCTGATGATTGGGAGAAGGCTGATTGGTCTGTAGTTACAGGGATCTGTTTTTGCACCTTTTTTATGCAGGGCAGTGATGTTAGCAGATTTCCAACTAGATGGCAGATGACCTTGGGCAAATGAGAGGGTGAATAGAACAGAGAGAGGGTGAGCAAGAGCAGAAGAGCAGGCTTTGAGGACACGTGGGCTGATGCCGTCTGGACCGGTTGCAGAATCTGACTCGAGGTTTGAAAGCAAGCTCTCCACCTTGTTAGGAGAAAAGGACACAGAGTCCAGGGACAGTTGGGTGCGACTGGGTAAAGTGGGTAGAGATAGTGATGGGTTTAGGACACAAGATTTAGCTGCAAACACCGAGTTTAGACATTCAGCTTTATCACGTGTGGAATCAGCAGTGCGGCCATTTGAGGTAAGGGAGGGGATGGAGGGGGAACATACACCAGAAACAGATTTGATTAAACGCCACCAGGATTTTGAGGAGGGAGAGAGGTTTGAGAGTTCAGACTTGAGATGAGAAAGATGTTGTTTTCTGGCTCTCCTGAGGGTAGATACACACTTGTTCCGAGCTTTGTGGAAAGAACTGAGATTGCCCTCAGTTGGGTTTGCTTTCCATGAGGCAAAGGAAGTTGTTTCAGGACAACTGCCTCGCCACAAGCTTCAGTAAACCAAGGGCGGGAGGAAGGGTAGGACAACTGAACACGAGAGGGGATAAATCTGTGCATGAGGGAGAGCAAGTTTCTTTGAAAGAATTCCCAGGATGAGTTGATGTTTGAGAAAGTAGTGATAGGAGACCAGTCTGTAAGTTTGGCTGCTCGGAGACCCTGCCAGTCGGCTTGAGTGAAATGCCAGACTCGACGGCGGTGAGGTGGTTCTCTGATAACAGCCAGAGAGATGTCCACTTTGACAAGGACGTGGTCAGAAGAACCAATTGGAGCGAAGGAAGAGCAGCAGAGTTTTGCTCTCTACCGAGTGCTCCCCCTCTAGTTTTTTGGGTGTCATAACCCTCAAACCACTTGGAGTTTTGTGGATAAACGTTTTGTCGGGTTATTTTATCTAGAAAGATGTTTTTTTTTAACTTAAATTTTTTTTACCTCTACCACCATAGGTGGACAGAGGCTATGTTTTCACACCTGTCTGTCTTTATGTTTGTATGTGAACAGGATATCTCAGAAAGTTGTGGATGGATTCAGATGAAATTTGGTGGACAGGTTGGGTGTGTGCCAAAGACAAAATGATTAGATTTTGGTGAAGATCTGGATATGAATTATGATCCGAGAATTTTTGACGTGATTCTTCACCATTTATTGAGTGAGTGGGGCTAAAAACAATATATAGTACGATATTTCAAAAAGTTGTGGATTCGTTGGTTAGGTGACAAGAAGAAGCCGATTTGATTTTGGTTAAGGTCCAGATCCAGATCTGGCCTATCAGTGGGATGCAAAACGTAAACTGTTCAGCCAAGCGGGGGTATGCACCCTCCCGAGTGCCATTCCAGTTTCCTCCACCACCGAGGTGGATGGAGGTTATGTTTTCACGTCTGTCTTTGTTTGTCTTTGTTTGTGCCTGGAGTTTGACGAAATTTGGTGGAGAGCTTAGGTATGTGACACAGACAAAATGATTAGATTCTGGTGAAGATCCGAATCTCGGTCCGATAATTTTTTCGATAATTTTTTGGATTGAGAGATGTCGCAAAAAACAACATAAAGCACAATATCTCAGAGTTATTGATGGATTTGGACAAAACTTGTTGGATAACTTGGTTAGGTGACAAGAACAAGCCGAATAAACTTTAGTTCAGGTGCGAATCCAGATCCGGCCTATCAGTGGGATACAAAATGTCAACTGTCCAGCCTGGTGGAGGTATGCACTCTACCAAGTGCCCTTCTATTTATAAATGCATTTGAAAATAGCTTGTCCTTTCGATGAATATTCAAATCTGAGCCGGTCAACTGGGCGTGTGTGTGAGTTTGTCTGGAATAATGATGCTGGTGTTGGTTCTATTCCCATGACTGTTTATTGTGGTGTTTTCTTTTGTTTTTGAAATTCAAATGACCCTAAGGTATGCATGAAAACGATAAGATTTTACACCAAAATCATGGGTTAATATGGTATTGTTCAGGCTCTTCCAATAAGCTGTGTGTAATATATCGGTCAGGTCAGTTATGGGAGCATGCACTGGAGCAGTGCATCGCTGCATCCATTTTGCACCAGTACTCCAGGGCTCTCCGTCTCGCCATCCCCCAAGGCAGATGCCTGTCCCATCACCATCTCCTTCAGATGCTGATCAACCTACTGCAACCACGAGGCATGTGGTCGGCCCATTGGTGGCCTACACTCTCCCTCTATACTGTTGTATATATCTCCCTCGCTGAGAGCATCTGGTGAGCAGGATCAGTGTCAGGAAAATGAGCCGCATGTCCATGCAGCCGCAGCTGATGCTCACGTACAATGCAGGTAACAAATCTCACTTGAGTCTCTTTCAGCAACCGCACGTTGCACACAGTCTGACCAGCAGTGGTCAAGGATTCTCCGAAGAGACCTGGTACAAAAGGAATTAAGTTTCCATCTCAGATCCCTGGTCGAAGTCCAAGTCTCACATCCATAGAGCAAGATTGGAAACACCAAGGACCTGAAGACTGACTTTCGTCCTCCTGCACAGGTACCGGCAGCACCACACCCCATGATCGAGTGAATCCATAACTCCCCAGGCCTGACCCAGATGTCAATTGACCTCTGGCTCACAGCCAGCGGAGACATGAATATCACTGCCAAGGTAAATGAATCTCTCCGTGACCTCAACATCTTCACCACAAACGGATACAGACAAGATAGCAGCATCCAAGATGTCATTGAAAGCCTGGATCCTAGTTTTGACCCAGGAAACCCGTAATCCCAGCGGCTCTGACTCTTCAATCAGCATCTCGAGGGCCCCAAAAAGGATATGCAGAGTCTCTGCAATGATGAATGCATCATCTGTGAAATCAAGGTCAGAGATTTTGACATTCCCAAACGATGCACCGCAGCTTGATCTCTCTGACATCCTCCCCAGAATCCAGTCATGCAAGTGCTGAAAAGTGTTGAGGCCACTACACATCCCTGACGAACTCCAGTAACCACTGGAAATAAGTCGGAGATAGTATCACCACATCTCACAGCACTCTCAGCAGCAGAGTATAGTTCAGACATCAGATTGATCAGTTTTGGTGGCATCCCACAAAGACGAATAATACTCCAGAGGGCATCCCAATTTACTCAATCAAATGCTTTGCAGAGGTCAACATTGGCTCCAGCGATATATCGATATACTGGTTAGACGGTATAAATTTTTTGTTGATATTGTTGTGGGGTCGGGTTTCGGTGGCGAGCACGACCGCTAGGTGGAGCAGTACAGTCGGCTCCACCCCACACCCGGAATTTATGGGTCGTCACCCCGGATAACTCCGGAGCTGACGGGTCCCTTATCGGACCGAAGATCGCCAATAGGTCGACCGCGTGGGATAGGGTCGATTGCCAATTTCAATTTACCTAAATACCCACGTCGTCCAAACTACCGGGGAAATTCACCCTCGGCAGGATCTGCGCGATCCGAGCCGTACCCCGAGCGGAGAGTACCAGAATCCTGCTGGGCCAATTGCACGATTTCGGCAGCAATGAGGCCTCCAAGTTCCCGTTCGCAGCGCGGCAAACCAATGATAGAAACACAGAAACGAGCTGGTACATTCAACAATAGGGGTATTTATTTTACAATAGGGGGAAGGGAACACACAAAGAGCAGAGTTATCACGACTAAGCAAGGCCAATAATGTACAACAAAAGCACTTAACAATTCTGCTTAGGCAAGACAGGCCCGCATACAGACACGCACACCCAAAAAGAAAATGGACCCGCCGGGTCTTTATTCAGCTCTCCAGCCGAGTAAGATAGTTCGGCTGGGAGTCAGGACGGCTGGCTCCCTGGCCGTGAGCGCGCGGCTGGTTGTCCACCCCTTCCCGGAGCTCCGGTCACCAAAGGACGGACCAGGGCAGCCGAATCCAGAAGAGGCGAGACGAGGTGATCTCCCTTGATGAAATGGTCGACCGCTCACTGTAATGCGCCGGACGAGACACCTCCGAAGCGCGGGATGCAGTCCGCCGCAAACCCAGGCAGACTTGCCTCGAGACACCCAGGACGCTCACTCGAGCAGACTTGACGCAAATTCTCCCTGCTCGTCCCGACAACCACTCTCTCCTCTTCAGGAGGGAGGGGCCTCTTCTCCTGGCCACTCGCCTACTGATTGGTCGGACCTATCGTGCGATTCACTGGCCGTCTTCCATTGGACGTGCCCACGGTAGGCGGGGCAACTCCCACCCTTCTGGGTGGAGTCCCGATCGGAGGCGTTTTTAGCTCCACCTACCTCCTCACCTCCGGCCACCTGCATAATGGTGATGGTGCTGAGTGGGAGATGAGATGGGTGAGACGCCCGCTCCTTGCCGATTGGCCAAAGAGGGTCGCCATGCCTACGATAAGCTCCGCCCATGCATGCGCTCGCTCGCCGGCGAGCATGCGAAGAATGCCACGAGCGTTATGGCATCAGGATGGAGGGAAGGTGTTGTTGTGGTTGTAAGTGATGTAAAAGAATACCCTGACTATCAATATAACTCCGCAGCCACGAACATTTAATTCCCAATAGACTTGGGACGGGACCCTAACTAGAAACACTTATTTACCGATATAACTGATCTATCGGACCGGGCTGTTGTGTGCTCATGGCTTCCAAATTCGTAACAATATGTCATGTTTTCTTCTCCTTGCTGACACACATATATATATATATATATATATATATATATATATATATATATATATATATATATATATATATATATATATATATATATATATATATATATATATATATATATATATATATCATGTTGATACACCAGCATACCGAAAAATAATTGGTATGGAAAAAATACAATAATGGTACAACGCCAACAAATCGAAGAAATATTTATACAATCTTTAAATACCGTATATTATTTCATGAACTTTGATGCACTCAGCATCTCGGCTCCACCAGCATCAGTGGAATGTGTGATGTCAAGACATGAAGTAAATACAGTATGTTTTAACTTTTAACCCTCGGCATCGAATCCAGCCTCCGTACAAGTATTCGTGCTTTTCTTCGCCCTCGTGGTTGTTTTCTAAGCAATTGCCAATTGGTTATGAATATGAATCGGGTGTGCTTTAGAAAGCTTGTGCCGATTACTGACATGGCCATCGGTGATAGCGATGCCGATACGGCGATCTGCGATTGCGATCGATTCTAGCCTGTGCCGATTATCAATACTGATCTCACTTTCAAACAAAATCCTTTTTAATACAGGTTGAAGCTGAAAGTAAAATAACCATTCTCATCATTGTGGGGTGGGGGGGGGAGTTTTTAATATATATATATATATATATATATATATATATATATATATATATATATATATATATATATATATATATATATATTGGGGGGGGGGAGTTTTCCCACCCCGTGTGGGAATACTTTGAAAAATTACTGTGTCAATGATGTGTACGTCATATATGCATACGTAATGGACCATTGGACTATTGCGTATTTTTGGAACCTGCGTAGAAAAAAAATATTGAGTTGAGGTTGTTTTTATTATTGTTTTTTTTAATACCGATGTGAGCCCACTTGTATATCGATACCGATGGAACTTAGTAAGAGACGTCACTTCCGCTGTGAAAACATAATGACCTTGCATCATGCTTTCACCATTGCAGGAGGCAAAGTGAGTTGTGAACAAGAAGTAGTTCTGAGCTTGTGCGTTTTCAAAGTAAAAATGCCTTGCTTTTGTGCTTTCTCAGGGTGCTCTAATCGTGCTGGCAGAGAAAAGGATTAATTGTTTTAACACATTTAACACATTGGTTTCTATGGGACAGAATGCAAATTATTCAAAATAAAATGCAAATTAATTATTTAAAAATCATACAATGTGATTTTCAGGATTTTTGTTTTAGATTCCGTCTTTCACAGTTTAAGTGTACCTATGATAAAAATTACAGACCTCTATGTGCTTTGTAAGTGGGAAAACCTGCAAAATCGGCAGTGTATCAAATACTTGTTCTCCCCACTATATATGTATGTATGTATGTATGTATATATATATATATATATATATATATATATATATATATATGTATGTATGTATGTATGTATATATATATATATATATATATATATATATATAT
>NC_140970.1:90268991-90271491 GCF_056783735.1 Eptatretus burgeri | reverse complement strand
TATTGTCCGGAGAGAGGAAGGAAGAAGAAGAACCTCTCGGTCCACAACCAATGTACGAACAATAAACAACCTCTTACACCTCCCGACACACATGTGGCGTCCATTTACCGAACAACCTGGCTAAACATACATTTAATGGAAGATCTGGGCAAATCCTATATTTAATAACACACTAAGGGCCATTTCCACAACAAAAAAAAAATATATATATATATATATATATATATATATATATATATATATATATATATATATATATATATATATATATATATATATATATATATATATATATATATATGGAGCTGTTGAACAGCTCCCAAGATGAGAGCAGCCATTTTTAGTAGGATTACCTTTCCTTAATTGAATGTAGCATTTCATTGAGGAAGCCAAAGCATTTAAAATGCTCTCAGTAAGCTACAGTTTTTGACTGTTGGTAGTCAAAGCAAGTAGGCTCTCTCAGTCTCTGTCTCTGTCTCTGTCTCTGTCTCTGTCTCTGTCTCTGTCTCTGTCTCTGTCTCTGTCTCTGTCTCTTTGTCGTGCAGCTGAACATCTGGCTTTCTTGTTGGCCCTTGTAACAACATTCTTTGATCCTTGAATTCGGAGAAGCCCAATTATAAATCAGCACTGTTTTGGTGTAGTTCAAAAGGGAACATCTTGCAGTAGACTGAGACGATATATATTGTGATAAAGATCTGCCTGACCAATAACAGATCTTCTTGCTTGTGAAAAGATCAATGCTTTGTCAGGCCAGGAGAGAATATTTGCTGGGGTGTTGTTACTTTCAAAGAATACGATATCTTAGAAAGGAAATATAAATCTGATGGAAGTTGGGGAAATCATGAAAACAGATGAGCAGGAAAAGTATATATAAAGTAAACCAAACTGCTTGCGAGACAGAGAGAGAGTTAGATTGAGCTGGGATACTGTAGGTAGTCTCTGTCTCACTTTGTCATGTACTCTTTTGATGTGAATTAAAAGGCTCTTCTCTACCATGATCAGTGTGGACATTGCTAGATTTCAATCAGCGGTGGAACATGATCTCGACATATATACATATATATATATATATATATATATATATATATATATATATATATATATATATATATATATATATATGTATATATATATATATATATATATATATATATATATATATATCCTGGTGTTGGCGCAGTGGTTAGGGCAGCGGCTTGGGATCCAAAAGGTCCTGAGTTCAAGCCCCGTTGGGCCACTGAATTAATACACCAGGGGGTTGACTCAGCCTGTCATCCTTCCGAGGTCGGTGAAATGAGTACCAGTATACTGGGCCGGTGTATACTGGGCCGGTGTTAAAATAGGTGTACCATATCCCTGTGTCGTAAGAGGCTACCAGGGTTGCGTCAGGAAGGGCATCCAGCGTAAAACATGTGCCAAATCACTCTGCGGATCATACGGATGATCCGCTATGGCGACCCCTAAAGGGAAAAGCCGAAAGAAGAAGAAGAAGAAATATATATATATATATATATATATATATATATATATATATATATATATATATATATATATATATATATATATATATATATATATATATATATACATATATATATATATACATATACATACATATATATATATATATATATATATATATATATATATATATATATTGTTGCGAATTCGCGCCCGCTGGCGTGCGGACGGCCGCGTCAATTGAATCGCGACCGCGTCGCCCACCGGACGGACAATTCAGTCGTGACCCTCCGGGAACTATCACCCGGAGCCAGTCACGGGTGGGCCTTTCGACCTCACCACAATCGTGCCAATCAGCCACCCGCATAGGATAGGGTTGTTCGCCAAAATCGACCTACCTAAGTACCCACGCGGATGGTAAACCGGGCGATCGTACCTTGCCGCAGGCCGACTCCGGACACGAACCGCTTAAGCGCTCCGTTCCGTGCTACAGTGATAACCGAGCGGTGTTATTGTCGGCCTCGACGGTTCCGATTAATTACCGGGTGTATTAAGCCCACTACGAACCCTTTACGTGAAGCAGGATGGAGGGTCAATTAAAAGGAAGGAGATGAAGCGAAACGGGAAAACAGTTCACACAAAGCACATTTCTTACGCGACACACGGAAAGCACACATATACAGCCAAACAGTCAAAATGCACATATAGCAATCAAAACAAAAGCAACAACGACGCATAGTTACTACCGGCAACACTTATACAGTTCTACTTTTCAGACGGCGCCAACACACATTTACTCAAAAGCAAAGGAAAGAAGCCACCCTCATAGCAAGGGGGCAGATGGGCCTGTAGGCCATTATGCGCGCGTGACCTGAAGGAGCGGCCAGGCCCGCGAGACCGGGGGGGGGGGTCCTACCCGCGTCCTCGTGACGCGTTGGCGGACGAGCCGCAGATGTGGCCGCGTGGCTGTGCCCCGACTCCCTGCTCCTTGGCGGGTTTCGTTAGCACGACGGTTAGAGTGGGGTGGGAACGGGGCCCC
>NC_140970.1:90256491-90263991 GCF_056783735.1 Eptatretus burgeri | reverse complement strand
TATATATATATATATATATATATATATATATATATATATATATACATACATACATACATACATACATACATACATACATACATACATACATACATACATACATACATACATACATACATACATACATATACAGTGGGGAGAACAAGTATTTGATACACTGCCGATTTTGCAGGTTTTCCCACTTACAAAGCACGTGGAGGTCTGTAATTTTTATCATAGGTACACTTCAACTGTGAAAGACGGAATCTAAAACAAAAATCCTGAAAATCACATTGTATGATTTTTAAATAATTAATTTGCATTTTATTGCATGAAATAAGTATTTGATGCATCAGAAAAACAGAACTTGATATTTGGTACAGAAACCTTTGTTTGCAATTACAGAGATCAGACGTTTCCTGTAGTTCTTAACCAGGTTTGCACAGACTGCAGCAGGGATTTTGGCCCACTCCTCCATACAGATCTTCTCCAGATCCTTCAGGTTTCAGGGCTGTCGCTGGGCAACACAGTCTTTCAGCTCCCTCCAAAGATTTTCTATTGAGTTCCGGTCTGGAGACTGGCGAGGCCACTCCAGGACCTTGAGATGCTTCTTACGGAGCCACTCCTGAGTTGCCCTGGCTGTGAGTTTCGGGTCGTTGTCATGCTGGAAGACCCAGCCACGCCCCATCTTCAATGCCCTTGTTGAGCGAAGGAGTTTGTTGGCCAAGAACTCGTGATACATGGCCCCATCCATCCTCCCCTCAATAAGGTGCAGTCGTCCTGTCCCCTTTGCAGAAAAGCATCCCCAAAGAATGATGTTTCCACCTCCATGCTTTACGGTTGGGATGGTGTTCTTGGGGTTGTACTCTTCCTTCTTCTTCCTCCAAACACGGCGAGTGGAATTTAAACCAAAAAGCTCTATTTTGGTCTCATCAGACCACATGACCTTCTCCCATTCCTCCTCTGGATCATCCAGATGGTCATTGGCAAACTTCAGACTGGCCTGGACATGCGCTGACTTGAGCAGAGGGACCTTGCGTGCGCTGCAGGATTTTATTCCATGACGGCGTAGTGTAAAACAAACTCCTGCTTCTATTTTCTCTGTACTCTTCATTATCTGAAACATTTATATTAGGTCCCCATCATAATTGCCTCCTTTCTTCTGCAAAAAAAGAAGTCCTGTCTCTCAACTGTTCCTGATAGCTTAGTCTAACCAGCCGATGAGTCGATCAAGTTGCTCTGCACTGAACCCCCTCTGTGTTGTTTATCTTTCCTCAGATGTCGTGACCATAAACTGTACACACTATTTGAGCTGATGCCTGACCAAATTCCTGTACATTTATTTATCCCTTCTAGAATACAACTTGAAACCCTATTCACTTTAATTACTGATAGCTAGCTGCCTGGCATTGTCCTGTCTGCTAACCCCCCTCCCCCCCACACATACGCACACACACACACACACACACACACACACACACACACACACGCACACGCACACGCACACGCACACGCACACGCACACACACACTCCCCGTATATATTACCACCCCCAGCAATGTTGGTCTTTGAGAGCAGTGGTTTCCTCCTTGCTATACTCCCATGCACACCATTCTTGTTCGGTGTTTTCCTAATGGTGGACTCATGAACACTGACAGCTAATGCAGAGGAGAGACCTGCAGATGTTTAGATATTACCCTGGGGTTCTTTGTGATGACCTGGATTATTGTACACCTTGCTCTTGGAGTGATTTTCGTTGGTCGACCGCTCCTGGAAAGAGTAACAATGGTGTTGAATTTTCTCCATTTGTACACTATCTGCCTGACAATGGATTGGTGGAGTCAAGTATCTTTTAAAAATGGTTTTATAACCCTTTCCAGAATGATGAGCATCGACAACTTTTTTTTTTTTGAGGTCCTCAGAAATCTCTTTTGATCGGGGCATGACACGCTTCCACAAACCTGTATGATGAAGGCCAGATTGATGGTGACGAACAAAGTTTATGTTTTTCATATCGGGCAGGCCTCCCAAACTCACTCCTGATTGTGTCACCAAATTGATTGAAACACCTGACTGTAATTACCCCCTTAATTGTGCTGATTAACCTGGAGGTTCACTGACTTTTTTTCTGACAAAGAAATTGAATGTTGGATCATTTTGCTCAATAAATACATGAAAGAAGTAGATGTTTTTTTTTTAGTGTGTGTGTGTGTGTGTGTGTGTGTGTGTGTGTGTGTGTGTGTGTGTGTGTGTGTGTGTGTGTGTGTGTGTGTGTGTGTGTGTGTGTGTGTGTGTGTGTGTGTGTGCTGTTTGTTTAATCAGGATCTCGTTTACCTATTATTAGGATTTAGATGAAGATCTGATCACATTTTATGTCAAATTTATGCAAAAATGCAGAAAATTTGAAAGGGTTCACAAACTTTTTCTCACTACTGCACCTACCTGACCGCCACTCCATAAGCCCTCACCTTAGCTAACAACCTATATGGTACCTTATTGAATGCCTTCATAAAATGCAGACTTATGAGGTCCACCACTCAATCAGAACCTGCTTCATAGAACTGATAAATGTTCTACACGATCTCCCTTTAATCGATGCTTGCTGACTACCTTTAATTTGTTTATATTTATCAAAATGGTTCCTCATCTCTCCCTAATTAACATCTCTAATACCTTCACCACAACTAATGTTAAATTATCAGGTCTATAGTTCCCAATTTCCACCCTGGGTCCTTAATAACTGTTACATTTGTTGCTCTCCAATCCACTGGTACTTGTCCTGATTTCATATATTAAATTTGTATACGATGTCGTTTTGCCATCTTCATGCTTATTGTGTGAGTCCAGCTTGAGCTTTATTTGGCTGAACTTTTGCAAAGTGAGTTGAGGAAAATATTTTGCTTCTTTTTTGTTCTTTTCTGTTTTTCTTTTCCTTTTTCTTTTTTTTTTGTCGTCCTTCCACATTGAAGCCCACATTCTCGTGTGGTTGGCCAGGTGAACTTTTTGGCCCATGTCTTTCATGAATAGGCTTTCCAGGCTTGATACACCCACTAAGTAGTTATGGTAGATATTTGTAATTTGTTCATGGTGCAGTCGATGACTCACCGTCTCTTCACAAAGGACACTGGGATCGTAAACGTTTACTAGCTAATGCCATCAGATGGGATGCTCGTTTGACATACAAAGGCAAGTACGTACCTCTATTATAGGCCATCCTGCCAGGCCCCAAAGTCATACATGGTCATAACTCAGACTCTAAACATTTCTTGCATCAAGGTGGTGTCTTGGTTTGGGAAAATTGATTTGAATAACTGTTTCCAAGTTGATAAATGTGAAATAACCTCAAGTCCAAGTTTAGTGAAACCGATGCATCAAGTTATTAATCCTTTGAACCCTTGCGGCCGTTTTATCGGTTGCTATTCAAACTTTCACATAACCGAGCAGCTGGATTTTTCTCCAGGGAGCGCAGGGTGGGGGAGCCTGAAGTCCAAGGAGTTTAGGGTTCAAAGGGTTAAGGTTTATATTTATTTTTCCTAAGTTTCTTGATAAAGCATCATTTATGTACTCAGAGCCCAGTCTCAGGTTCTGGGTTATGCTGTGGTGCAAAATCATTTACCTTGGTCATTTCCAAAGTTTTGCCTATTCCTTTGGCATTTGCTGTCAAAATGCAAAGGTACATCTTTCCTTGTGTGAAATCGTTGGGTGTTTTTCGACCACCCTCAAGGACAGATGTTTTTGGTGCATAAAAATCATTAATAAGAGTGCAGTCCTGTGGAAGGGTACCTTTCTAATGTCTACCAACGAAACCAGAAAATAACGAACAAGCCAGAACAAGGAATGGTAAACTTGAAACTATGGCAGGTGCACAATTCATGTTTGCACATTTCTGTTGATTGTTGTGATGCTGAAACCTTTCTTAGCTATTGTAATGTGTGAATGCCTCTTCTTTTTTGGCCTTGTGTTCTTATAAAGAAAATCTTTGCTTTGATGTTTTTAAACCTTCAACTGACATAACTAATGTGCATTGAAACTTAAAAGTTTTTTTTCTTCAAGTCTGATAACCTAACTTGTTGAGGAAAAAAAAAAATTCCCAAAACCTAACGGTGGGGAGATATTGAGTAAAATAGAAAGGTAAGACATCCTTTAATTGTCTGAACTAGTTGAGCTGAAATGCCTTGTTGACAAATGAGCATCTCTTGCATGTGCTGGTTCGCTTGTTGAGTGTGCCTGCGTTGGTATCTGATGCTCGTTGCATTCACGCAGGTTTTCTTCTTACAATTTAATTTGAACCTTTCTGAGGCCAATCAAAGAGATCACTGCAATGCAAAGTTTTGCTTTATTTAATCATTTTTTTCTTTAAATTGAGACCCTCGATGATCACAATAGCATGGTAAAAAGATCCTCTAATATAATGGATGGTTGCTGTGCATTTTCTTCAACGATGTTTTGAAGTTTGTAAGGTCGAAAGGCAAGTACAAGTTGGTTGTATCGCACAACACCATTTCATATACTCCTCCTGACCCATTTGTGTCCAATCGTGCTGTCCCCACAGATTTTTTTTCTTTAAAAGTAGGATTATTCATGTTTGGATCTTTGAAATAAATAGTGCAAATTTTTGGGATCTGATAGCCACAGTGCAAGCACCTCGGTGTGACGCCTTTGGAGTATGGTACTGGTCAAGTCACTTTAGCTGGTCTTTGTGAAAGGGAGGGCAAAATCATGAAAACATTCATCTTAACATATGTATATTTACTTAAATTTTTTTATTTAAAATAAAGCCATCAAGGCTCATGGAAGAGCAGAGCAATGGGGTATGAATGATCGGCAGACGCTGGATCGAAGAGGACAAGAATGCACAATAGCACGACTCGAAGCATTGCAGTAGAAATGGTGTGGAGCTGTTACTTGAGCGGTTGTATTATCACTCGGGGAGAAATGTGAGAGACTGTGAAGTGGTGGGGGAGGAAAGCAGATTACAAGACAATGGTAAAAGCACAAGAGAGTAGACTCACAAAGTTAGTCCCACATGTGAGATAAGAGGGGTGATCAATGAGGTAAGGCTATTGTTAAATTTTGACTTTGGTAAGGTTACAAAGTTAGGTTTTCTGTTTGAACCTGTGTGAACTGTAGGTGAGAGGTAAGACGTGAGGGGGCAAAAGGAGTGAGAACCATAATCGATGCTCTAAAAGACTGCAAGGCAAGCAAGAGAGCAGACCGTGAGACTTTGCCTTCCATCATGATATGTCATCGACACAGAGGATCTTAGACGTCGCCTCAAGGATTCATGTGAAAGCAGCAGCACCATTCTGTAATGGGGGAGCCGTATTCCATCACACTTGCATAGCCTGCCTGTTGTAAATTTGGAGGCAATAGCTGACTTTGGAGGCCAGCTTGGTGTTATGCTCTCACCAAGAAAGGATATAGCAGATTGTGAGGCCTGTGAGCACACAGGCTACATTTCTCAGGAGCTGAGAACAGAAATATTTTGAGGGATTTGTAAGCTGATCCTTATTGAGGAGGAAAATTAGGATATGTTTTTTTTTTTTACCTTCAGTAGGACATGCTCCAGGTGGAAGACCATTTTCTCCTTTCTTTTCTCAAGCTCAGCAAAAAGAGATGTTTCTGCAGCTTGTCTTGCGAAAGGTTGAGGAGCTATCTTCCACAAACTAGACTTGTCTGCCGATTGATGCAGTGGATTTTTCCAGTGACAGGTCATTGATGTACATCAAAAACAGGATTGTACCCAGAATGCTACCTTTAAGAATGCCAGACTCTGGGGGTAGAGCGCGAAAGAGAATAGGGTTGAAATTTCTCTACCTTTGCAAAAAGGAAGCTCATGTTGGAGGGGCTTTTTATTGAGACATTATGCGAAGGTTGTGGTTAGGATGATCACAAGAAGAGAGAGATTAGGGGACTGCCTTTTCTGCAAAGATAGTTGACGCAGTCAGCCTTGACATGAGCAGTGTCCATTGTTACCCCCACCCTTCAAGAATGAGGAACCGATGGGCATGTTGCAGAGACTATACTTGACCAAGTTTTTTTTTTGGGGGGGGGGGGGAGATGAGTGGAGAGAGACTGTGGGTTCCAATCGTCGAGATTATCTTTGCAGGCTGAAGAGACGATGCTTTTTGGCAACTGGCTGCTTTTCACAAATTTTATCAGGGACAAAGATGTTAGAGTAGTTAGAGACCTGAAGATACAAATTGATGAAGTGGAAGGTATTGCGTTGAGATGCTAATCCCAGGTCATGTCATATGTCCAGAGATGAAGAGATGGTGGACCAGTCAGTGGAACAGAGAGTGAACTGCAGGCCAGACCAATTTGCACCAATGAAACTGCCAGACAAGTTGGTATATTTGTGGTTCCCTACATGCTGCCAGAAAACAGACACCTTCAAGAGTTTATGGTGTGGGGAGCAGAGGAAGAGCAAGTAGTGGGATTTACTTGCAAAAATCTAGCAGAGCATATCACAAAAGGCCTTAGTTTAAATACCATGGACATTGGTGTGTTTGTTATATTCTTATTATATCGCCATGTGTACGCACTATAGCATTTGCTGCATTGTTTTGTCTTGAACACCCGACCTACATTCCCTTTTTGCTCTTCAAATTTCATCCTCTGACCCTTAAACTCCTCTCTACTTGCTTTCAATACATTTTCTTATATCTTGGCATTTTTCTCATACCTCTATCAATGTTTATTCCTCCTTAATCCTAGTGCTCTATTGTTCCTCCCATCACCCCTCCTAGTTCATGCAGCCACGTACGTTGCCACAAAACAGTGGTGCCCGTGTTCCTGGTACACAGCAGCAACTGCGTGGAATACAGACTGCACCCAATCCCGCCATTTATCCTACAGGGTCTCAACCTCACACTACCCTGAATCTCGCAATGCCCTTCGTTCCCACATTTTCCGCCACTGGCACGGGTCCACAGTTCTTCTTCACACCGCAGAATCAGGTACAATCCGAGATTGAGTTTCACACCACTCTAGCCTGGCGTTTTAATCAACATAACATTGAAATCATAATACAGTGGAACCTATTTTATCTGGAATGGTTGGGACTGATAGTGTTCTGGATAAGCAATATTTCCAGTTAATGTCTATCGTTAATGGGAAGAAAAAAAAATTATTTTTTTTAAATGTGTGTCATTTTGCTGTACCCAAAGTCCTGATCCTCATTCTCGAGCTGGACGCTTCCTATGCAGCCAATGGCAGAGGCTATATTGGACATGGAATATACAAGTTAAACGCAATTTAATTTGCTTACAAGTACTGTCGGACCCCCGCTATTCGTAGGGGATAAATTCCTGGAAAATTCTGCGAATGTCAGGGCCTTGTTTCAATGGGAAAAGGGGGGATAGGTTCCCGGCGGCTTGTGATTCAGAAGAGGAAAATCAAAAATCGTAAAAACTCAAAAAATGCGAATACGCAAAGCACAAGGCTGCAAATGTAGAAGCTGGTCACATTTTATTAATCTCGAATACACGGGGTCTGCAAATATGCGGGGAGGTGTCATAT